>NC_091567.1:36177858-36195358 GCF_042767895.1 Penaeus vannamei
TCTGTATGTCACCGGGCGCGCGCGCGCGCACACACACACACACACACACACACACACACACACACACACACACACACACACACACACAGAGAGAGAGAGACAGAGAGAGAGACAGAGAGAGAGACAGAGAGAGAGAGAGAGAGAGAGAGAGAGAGAGAGAGAGAGAGAGAGAGAGAGGGGGGGGGGAGGGCTTATACGAAGCGCGAGTAAGGATTAGAGTTTAATTACATTTTGATAAGAGTGTATTCAGTGAGCTTCTGTTGATTCTTACCGTCCTCAACTGCCACTCATCGAAGGCGCATTCCGAGGCGCGTTCTCACAGCCAGTCACGGCGCCAGGCACAGCGCTGCCACTTTAAGAGGCACGTCTTCATGACCGGGCTCTTGGTCGGCTCACGCACTTTGCACGCATTGAATAGCGAATGGGAGTTTTTTTCTTTTACGGGAGCCATGAAGAATGCGCATGGATGATGCAGTGTTTGCCAGATGACCCTCCTTGCAGACGAGGTCACAGTCGCCGTTTTTATATTTCGTCTTTCGCGTCGTTTACCTTCTTTCATTTTCTGTTCTTTCCTTCTTTTGGCGAAAGTCATCTCGCTCACTCTAGGCCACAGAGCGAGAGGCTTACTTTCATCTTCGTTGTCGCCGTCGGTGTCGTGGCTATCGTAGTCGTCCTCGTCCTCGTCCTCGTCTTGGTCGTCGTCGTCACCGTCGTCTTCTCTGTCGTCGTCCTCTTCTCCTTCGTCATCATCATCACCGCCATCATCATCATCGTCTTTATAGGATAGCATTTCTTGGAATTCGGAATGTTATAACGGGTCCGGGATGACACTTTATAGGAAAATAAAGGAAAAAATTATGTACGTTTAAGTGACGAACGGGAATAAAAAGAGAAAATGGATTGACAGATTGTGTAGATCGCCTCACGAAATTTAAAGAACACCCCATAACAGAGGATGATGATTTAACAGAAGAAAATAAATCGTCGCGAAGAGAAAATGGAATAGGGCGCGGAGTTGGAAGAGGGGCCGGAGAGAGCTGGAGGGGAGAGGGAGCGGGAAGAGGGGAGCTGAGAGGGGCCGGAGAGAGCTTGAACGGAGAGGGAGCGGGGAGACGTGAGCTTAGAGGGGCGGAGAGGGAACGGGGAGAGGGTGAGCTGAGAGGGGCCGGAGAAGCTGGAGGGCAGAGGGAGCGATGAGAGGGGAACTGAGAGGGGCCCGAGAGAACAAGAGGGGAGAAGAGGAACTGAGAGGGGCTAGAGTGATCTGAAGGAGAGAGGGAGTAGGAAGAGGGGTGCTTAGAGGGGCCGGGGAGAGAGGGAGCGGGGAGAGGGGAGCTGAGAGAGGCCCGAGAGAGCTGGAGCGGAGAGGGAGCGGGGAGAGGGGAGCTGAGAGGGCCGGAGAGACCCGAGAGGAAGATGTGCGGCGTCGGAAGAAGCCAGCGGCCATGGCAAGGCCCGCTACCCGAGGAAGAGAAGAGAATGGAATGTCAGGGAAGGGGAAAGAGGAGGAGGAAGATAACGGGCTGACTAAGGGGAGAAGGAAGACGAGGGGCAGCGCCCGGGGGAAGGGGAATTTGCGGCGCCGAGGAACGGCCCGGAAGAGGGGAAGGAGGAAAGGAAGAAGGGAAATGGAACGGGGAAGCGGCAAATTGAATATCGGCAGCGATGATGGTGGCGGAGAGGGCTGTGGCGGAGGCGAAGACGGAACAGGAGGTTGGGACTTGTAGAAGAGGATGTAGTGCTGTAGAGGCAGTTCTCGTGGGGCAGCCTCGCGAGGGCGCTGCTGCTGTAACGACTTCTCTTCTGCGCACAAGGAGAGCAGACACGGCGTTGGCGAGGATATTGCTCTGCCGTGCTGTGGGAAAGGCGGGTAGATGGTGCAGAGGCTATAGTGGTAGTAGCTGGGGAGGGGGGGGGGGAGCGTGCCCCTCGGCCTGGGTAGTGCGTGCAATGGGTTATTGATCCCCCGGCAGACATCAGTAGAGCTTGTGATGTTCCTCCTCCGACAGGTGATGGAGGCGGCTCCTGCTGCACCGTCCCCGTTTGGCTTCGAATGCCGCCCCTGGAGGTTGGCCTTTTAGCGGGTGTGGCTTTTCTTTATTTTCTCTCCTACACCTGCGAGTATATCGAGAAATTCTCTCTCTCTCTCTCTCTCTCTCTCTCTCTCTCTCTCTCTCTCTCTCTCTCTCTCTCTCTCTCTCTCTCTCTCTCTCTCTCTCTCTCTCTCTCTCGCTCTCCTATCCCCTTCCTTCCTTCCTTTCTTCCTGTTTTGTCTGGTTTCTCCGCCCTCGTCACCCTTCACTCGATTTTATATTTGTTGCGAAAACTTGCTTGACATATTACTTGAGTAGTGTCTTCTTCCCCAACGCCCCCCTCATCCCCCCTCCCCCTCCCCTCTCCTCGCGGCAGAGGGGGCCAGGAAAGAAGGTAGTGTTGTCCTTCAGCGTTTTGCTCGAGTTTCCCCCTCCTGCGTCAGTTTTCTGTGTTGAGTTCGTCCTCCATTCACACTCGCTCGTCCGGGGTTCTAGAATCGCGTCTCGTGCCCAGCCCTTCCATCTCAGGACGTTTGTTTTCAAAGTTCCTTCTCATTTTGTATTTGATTTGTCCTTGAAGCACAGCTTTTGCCACCACTCTTCCCTTCCTTCACTCCCTTCTTCATTCTCGCCTTGTTGTTGTCTCTTCCTCTTCCTTTCTTCCCTCCTGTCTCATCTTCTCCTCTTATGTGTTTATCAGCCCCTTCCCCTGTTATCTTCCTTGGGGCGGTATCAGCGCCGCGCCCCTGCGTAGAGGCAGAGCCAAGGGCGGCCTCCAGAGCGGCGCACCTGCCTGGACCCAGAGTCCACCTCCTCTTTAATTAATGATCGCCATGGCTTATTTTTAGATTCGACTGCAGTTGGGAGGACAACTTTTTTGCTTTTGTTTTTTCCCTTCCTCGTAGTCTCCCTTTTCTGCCTCTTTTTTCTCCCTCCTGGTTTACTCGTCTCGCTGCCGCCGCGCCTGATGAAGATGTATCGTGGGTGGAGGTCGTTGTGCTCGGATGGATGGCGCGTCGCTCCCTCATTACCTCCATCACTATTACTCACTCGTCGACTTTCGTGCCTTCCCCCTGAAAAGATCGCCCTCCCTCCTCCCTTCCTCCCTTCTCTCCGTTCTTCTTGCCCTCCTCCCTTCACCGCCTGTCCATCTCCCGTCTTTCCCTCCTTCCATCACGATCTTTCTTGCCTCTCCATCTCCTGCCTTCGACATTTCGACAATAATTGTTCGACTTCTGTAATGACTTTCCTCTCCTGCCATCCTCTTCTCTCTCGATTTTTCTCCCCTCGCCCTCCCTCCCTCCTTCCCCCCCTCCCCCCGTCTTCATCTCCATTCCCCGTCGTCTCTTTCACTCGCTGATTCTCCTCTTGTCTCCCTGTCCCTTTCTCTCCTCGTCAGGCCTCCGCTCCCTTTTACGTAGGCGTCAGGACGGAGAATGAGGATAATGTGTCTGACTGCCATGAAAACTCACTGGCTCTTTGAAGTTGGTCTCTCTCATTCCGCCCCTCGCGCTTCCTCCTCTCTTTCTCGTCCTCTTCCTTTCTCTTTGGTTCGCTGTCTGCGTTGGTTTGTCCGCCTTTGGAGTCGCTTTGTCCGCATCCGGTCTTCTCTCTTTTTCTCTTCCTTCGCCTCTCTTTTATTGCCACTCTCGCATTCACTTTTCCTCTTTCTCTTCACTTCTCTCTCTTCCTCCTCTTCTTCTTCTCCTCCTCCTCCTCCTTCTTATCTTCCTTCTCATCTCCCACATCCTCCTCCTCCTCCTTCTCCTCCTCTCCTACCTTCTCCTCCCCCTCCCGCAGCGACCGCCACCACCCTCTCCCCTTCCGCCCAGAGCCGCAGTGTGGCGGCGGCGGCGGCGGCGGCTGTGCCTCCCGTGAGGTGTCAGGTGTCGCGGGCGGCCGGCCGGTCACGAGGCCCTGAGTTGCGCTCACTCGGTGATGAATTTTGCAGATCGATGTCGTCCTGTGAGGTGTTATGATAACGAGCCAGCGACTGAACGAACTGGCTCCTCTTTCATTGTTGCCTTGCTGCTTCTCTCTCTCTTGCGTTGAGCCTTCCTTTTCTTCGTCCCATTCTCTTCATTACTATGTTCTAGCTTGGAGCACTTTTTCTAAAATCAGTGATTTTCTCATTTTCCTTCTCGTGATCTCGGCGTGTTGCTAACGCTTCATTCCCGGAGACAGTTCTCTTGACAGTTCTCTTGACAGTTCTCTTGACAGGTCTCTCGTTACAAGATTTGCCTCGTTCTTTCTTGGGCTTTTGGTGTATGCGTGTGTTGGCATTTCTTCTTCCGTCTCATGATGTGGCTCTTAAATTCTCTCTCTCTCTCTCTCTCTCTCTCTCTCTCTCTCTCTCTCTCTCTCTCTCTCTCTCTCTCTCTTTCTCTCTCTCTCTCTCTCTCTCTCTCTCTCTCTCTCTCTCTGTATATTTGTATAAAGAGAAAGAATGTGAGAGAGATCCAAAGATACGAGAAAAAAAGAACCGAGAGTTAAATAAAGACCCGAAGCTGGAATCGAGGACGATTCCGAAACTGTTGTCTCACTTTCTTCAATAAATCTAGTTTGTGCATTGTGGGTTTTTCTACCATAGTCTCAACACGGTAGAGTGTTTTTAAATTTATATATATATATTATGTATATATAGATCTGTATATATACATAATATATGTGTGTGTGTGTGTGTAGGTGCATCTATGAAAACAGGCGGCGCCGTCGGGCCGAGGGCCAGGAAGTGGAAATTCAATTCTGTCCGAAGTTGAAATGGCTCACGGCGGCGATAAGGCCATCGAGCGCCACCTTGCACACTTTCAAGATCTGCAATATCCCTCCCGCTACGAACACTGGGGCCGAGGTCAATACGCTGCAATATCCCCCGACAGCGAGCGGGAAGAAGAGGAGGAGGAGGAGAGAGCCGAAGGAGAGGGGCGGGAGAAAGAAGAGGAGGAAAAATGAGAGGAGTTGAATGAGGGTTTTGATTGCCCCTTTGCTTCTCTTGCTGCTCAATGTTAGGCTCATTCATCTCGCGGCCTCGCTTTAAGGCCCGGAACCGCCGCCCGGGGGCGCGGCCGCTGAGCGCGGACTCTGGCGCTCTACCCTGCCCTGCCTTGTCCAACCCTGCCCTGCCCTGGCCTGCCTTGCCTTGCCCTGTCCATCCCTGTCCTGCCCTGCCTTGCCCTGTCTTGTCTTACCCAACCCTACTCTGCCTTGTTCTACCCTGCCCTGCCTTGCCTTACCCAACCCTACTCTGCCTTGTTCTACCCTGCCCTGCCTTGCCTTCCCCTACCCTGCCTTACCTTGCCCTTCCCTTCCTTTGCCTGTCCTGTCTACTCTTGCTTTCCTTTATCTTTCTGCCTGTTGAGACGCAGTGCATATTGGGACACGTCTCCATGTGCACACATCAACGCAAAAGCCTATTAGCCTCTGCTATTTCATGGATGTTACTTTCCATACAGCATTATGCTCACCGAGGTTAATCCAATGAGTGGGTGCAATTTCAGCCCATATCTCTCGCCCTTATATGTTCACTTCATGCGCTTGGTATCTGCAACTGCCTCGGAGGCAACACCATGTGGTGCTGAAACAGTCTTGCTGAGCCACATGTGTGAAGGAAACCGCATTTGAAAGACTTCGCGACGCAGGCCGAAGCGGGTCTGTACCTGCGCTGTGCTGCCGTGCGTGGCGTGCGGGCTAACATTTAGTATAGGAAGACTTCTACCTGCTCCGTCGCCAGTGCCACCTACGTCGGGGCACGAATTATGGGAAAGTTGGATAGGCAGAGAGTGGGCGAACGAGAGAGCATCGTGTGTGGCCGAGTGTTATGTTCGCTGTTAGTCATCTGCATAAGTGTCACGTTTTGCATTTGCAGCTGAAGTGCTGTGCTTAAAGATTCCCTCTGCAGGGGTGAGGCGTGGGGAGGGGGACGTGTTTGGCAGCAAGATTCGGGAATTTGGGTTTTGGTTCGGGTGATTCCAGCTCCGGGGTGGTTGAGGAGATTCCAAGTTGGACGCCGGGAGTTCTTGCTCTCCTTCCCTCCCCCCCACTCCATCCCCGTGCTCGGCCCTGCTGGCAGTGAATTATGTTGTAATTAAAGTGTGTAATAGGTGTTGTTTCGTCCAGCTAAAGAAGAAGAAGAAGAAGAAGAAGAAGGCGACTAGGTAACGATGGAGGAGGACAGGAAGTAGAAACAGATGGGAAGGGAAGATGAATGATTGGTGAGCTGAAAGTGAAGAAGTGAAGATGATGACGATTACGATAATGGTGATGATGACCACCGACTATGACGATGATGGAGAAGGAAAAGAAGAGGCGCGGCGAAACAAAGGAGTACGTTTTCCGATGAATTGAACGTAAAGAAAGTTAAAAGCGTGGCGCGATGAGACCCTTCGGAGAGCCACACATCAGGCCGGCTTCGGTGCTCCAGTTGTTGTGTGCTTTTGGTTGGAAATAATTCGACCTGTTTAATGCTTACCCGGCTGGGAATGACTCGACCTGTATAATACTTACCTGGTTGGGAATGACTCGACCTGTACAATGCTTACCTGGTTGGGAATGACTCGACCTGTACAATGCTTACCTGGTTGGGAATGACTCGACCTGTACAATGCTTACCTGGTTGGGAATGACTCGACCTGTACAATGCTTACCTGGTTGGGAATGACTCGACCTGTACAATGCTTACCTGGTTGGGAATGACTCGACCTGTACAATGCTTACCTGGTTTGGAATGATGACCTGTACAATGCTTACCTGGTTTGGAATGATGACCTGTACAATGCTTACCTGGTTGGGAATGACTCGACTTGTACAATGCTTACCTGGTTGGGAATGACTCGACCTGTACAATGCTTACCTGGTTTGGAATGATGACCTGTACAATGCTTACCTGGTTGGGAATGACTCGACCTGTACAATGCTTACCTGGTTGGGAAAGACTCGACCTGTACAATGCTTACCTGGTTGGTAATGACTTGACCTGTACAATGCTTACCTGGTTGGGAATGGCTCGACCTGTACAATGCTTACCTGGTTGGGAATGGCTCGACCTGTTTAATGCTTACCTGGTCGGGAATGACTCGACCTGTACAATGCTTACCTGGTGCGGCTGCGCATGCGAAGGTGTTCTGGGAGATGTTAGATAATTTTGAGCATTTTTTGAACGTCGTGAACGAGACAAACTGCTGCTGGTTAGTGATTCTCTCTGCACACCTGTCTTCGTTTCTCTTTTGCTCTTCTGATTCTCCTTTCCTTTCCCGTCTTTTATCTTTTGGGTTTTGGGCTCTCGTTTGATTTATTTCAGTTAGATTAATTGATTATTTTTTCACACCTACACGCACATACAACATTCACTCGCGCGCCCACTCATTCATTCATTAATCCATTCATTAATTCACTGAATCACTCACTCTCACTCACGCACGCTAAGGCCCACACAGAAACACATTTATTTATTTATTTATTTGTATTTACATATTAGATTTACCTCTGCATTTACTCTGTCTTTAGTTTTCAGTCGCCTCTCCCCTCTCCCCATGACCTGAAATTTTCATGATGTCCCTGGAAGTGTCGATCGGCCGTTCGCTTTAATACTTCATGACCTGCTGATGTGGCCGTCCGCGGGGCCCCGGGAGGGCGAGAGGGGAGAGAGAGAGATGTGAGGGGAGGGAGGAGAAGGGAAGGGAAAAGGGAAGGGAGGAGAGATGTAAGAGAAGGGAAGGGAAGGGAGAGGAGAGGTAAGGGGAGGGAAGGGAAGGGGGAACAGATATAAGGGGAGGGAGGAGAAGGGAAGGGAGAAGAGAGATGAGGGGAGGGAAGGGAAGGGGAGGAGAAAGGGAAGGAAAGGGGGAGAGATGCGGAGGATTGGGTCGGTAATAGAAGGTGCCAGGTCGTGGCGTGGGGACCTGGCAGAGCAGTGACGTAGGTGTGTTGTAGGGGTGATGGAAGGGAAGGTGGGTGGTGATCTGATCCAGAACGCGATGGCTTCCCTGCGTCTTTTTCAGGGTGATTTTTTTCTCTTCTGCTTGTATGTACTAGGATATGCGTTCTCTCTCCTCTCCTCTCGTCTTTTCTTTCCTTCTCCCTCCCTCCAACCCTCCCTCCCTCCCTCCCTCCCTCTCCCCCTCCTGTTCTTTCTTCCTCATTCCGAGCGTCGGCGCCCGTGTTATTATCCTTCGCTCGCATTCCAGATGCAGCCAAAGGAGGCGAGGAGAGGGAAGGCCGAGAGAAAGCGCGCGTGGAAGCAGCCCGAAGATTGGTGTTTGCGAGAGGGACAATGAAGAGACGCGTCGCTATTGTTGGCCTGTCTGTTGCCTCCGCCTTCGCCGTCTGCACGCGGGCGGCGGGCGGGCTGGTGGTTCGGCTGTTAGGTGGGCGGGCGGGCGGGCGGGCTGCTTTTTGGATAATTTGTGTGCGGGATGGGTGGGGGCGGGATGCACGGTGCGTGAGGGGGACGTGAGATCGAAGGAAAGGGGGAAAGGGTGGTGATTAGGGGAAAGAGGGAAGGGTAGGGGGGGAAGTGAGCTCTCGGTGGGGTTGGGGTGGGAAAAGGCCTTTGTTGTTTCGCCGTAATCGTTCAGAGACGAGCTAAGTGCTTTCGATTACTGTAGTTTCTTTATTTGCCGTTCCCTCGGCGGGCGGCGGGGAGAGAACGGGAACCAAGAGGGGGGGGGGGGGGGTCGCCTTAGAGTTGGGAGCCGTGGAACGTTCTTTTTAGATTTTTGCTTTGCGTTTTTTTTTTTTTTTTTTTTGCTTTCTAGATATTTTTTTATGAATTATCCGTTTTCCAGGGGAGGTCGAGAGGGGAAAGAAAGTTGGAAACTTTTCCTTGGGCCTCGTTCTTAATGGAAGGAGGGGGTGGGGAGGGTAGGGGAGGGGGATAGCTTATCAACTAGTTATTGTTGATAAGGAACTTCAGAGCCGGACGGTGTGTAGGGGTCACGTTGGGTTGGGATGACTGTGATGAATGAGGAAAAGAAGAGGAAGAGACGAGATGACACGGCGAACGCTAGTCGAAGGGGAATCGTGATAAAGGTTGGAAGATTAGCGGAAAGGAGGAGGCAGCGAGAGGCAGTGATCAGAAGGGAAATGGAAAGGGATGAAGATGGCATTGGGTTGCTACCCGCCCCCTCCCTCCCCCTCCCTCCCCATGGGCCCCATACACCTCCAGAAGCAAACACTGAGAAAGAGGAAATGAACTCGCAGCTGGGAGAGCAGGAGGGGGGGGGGGGGCGGCGTGTAGTCTTTTTCTTTGGTTTGTCGTTTCTGTCAAGGAGGGGGAGGAGAACCGAGGGAGAGAGGCGGGGGGGGATTTTAAAGGGATAATGGTAATGGGATGAATGTGAGGGGGCGAGGTTGAGGGTGAAGATATTGGTGAAGATGAAGTGGCCGGCGAGGAAGAAAGGAGAGAAGGCAAGGGTAGGAAAGGACGAGGGAGCGGCTGGAAGAGCAGGGGGTGAATGCCTAAGGGAAAGGGAAAGGGGAAAGAGAGTCACAGGAAAAAGGGGATATACTGCTGGAAGACCAAGACGCGCCTACTCGCACGCTAGATTGAAAAGGAGAAGACATACACAGACTCGGAGAGGGAAAGGGAGAGGGAGAGCTAGTCGTGGGAAGGCAGGAAAGGGAGAGGCTGTAGCCGTTGTCGATGGGCGAGGGAAAGGGAGAACGCGCTTCGGTGACTCCCTGCGACACGAAGGGAGGAGGGAGGGAGGGGAAAGCAGCGGAGGGGGCATACGCCCTCCCAAACACGGGGTAGGATGCGCTCCTGGAGGGGCCGAGGCTGACCTCAAGGATGGCAAAGTGGGGCCTGGAACGAAGGATCACAGCCACCTCCACCTCTCTCTGGGGGGGGGGGGCGTTTCTGCATCTCAATTCGCCAGCAAAGAAGGCTGCGTATGATGTAGAGTGAAGCCGGAAGCAAAGGAACGGAAGGAGATCGGAGACCAGGAGAGGGATAAAAGAGAATAGGAGAAAGAGACTTGTGTGGAATCCCTGGGCTTTTAGGAGAAGGAATGTCAGATTTATGAGGGAGACAGTGGCGGTTGATGGGGCCTTAATGAGGTGCTGTCTCTCCCCGTGAACACGCTTTAAAACTTTTTACGCAACCCGCGCTGGAAAATTGCTCTCTGCTGTGGTTATTCTCCTGTGGTTGTCTTCTCTCCGCGTCTCCCTGCTCTCTCCTTCGTTACGAGCTGCGCGGGGGATCAGCGAGGGATCGCCGCGCCTGCAGATGCCGCGTTTCTCAGCGATTTAGATATTTATCAATACATTTTTATCCCCCCCTGGAGGTTCTCCCCCCCTCCCCTCCCCTCTCCTCCTACCCTTGGGGCGAGGGGAGGCACCGCTAGTCACGCGGGAGATGAATAATAAACAAATAAAAAGGGGGCTCTTCTCTCCCCTTCTCTCACATGCTTCCCTTCCTTCACATGCTCCCCTTCCCTCCTCATCGCGCCTTTTCTATCCTCTCTCCTCCCCTTCCCCTCCCTTCCCTTCCCTTGCCTTCCCTTTCCCTCCCCTCCCTTCCCCGCCCTTCCCTTCCCTTCCCTTCCCTTCCCTTCCTTCCTTCCTTCCTTACCTTCCCTTCCCTTCCCTTCCTCTTCCCTTCAACCTTCCCTTCCTATCCTCCCCTCTCTCTCCTTTCCTTCCCTTCCCTTCCCTTCCCTTCCTCCTTCCCTTCCCTTCCTTCCTTCCCTTCCCTTCGTTCCCCTTTCTTCCTCTTCTGTCCCTTTCTTTTCCTTTCCCCCCTTCCTTTCCCTACCTTGTATCCCCGTACACCCACCCCTGAATCTCAATCCGTTCCTCTTCCTTTTGCATTCTTTCAATTTTTTCCTTTTTCTTCGATGCCTTTCTGTTCTCCATCCCCTTTTCCTTTCGCCTGCTCTCCATCTCCCCTTTGAGTGTCCTTTGCCACGCCCTTTCCTCGCGCAGCCTCTTTCCGATCGTGTTCTCACTTTTTCTGAAAGGTTCCGACACTGCCCTCCCTTCACCTTCCCCTCTCCCCCCTGTGGCCCTCTCCCCCCTGTGGCCCCCTTCCCCCTGTGGACCCCTTCCTCCTGTGCTCCTCTCCCCCCTGTAGTCCCTCTCCCCCCTGTAATGGCCCCTTCCCTTCCCTGTGGTCCCTTTCCCCCTGTGGACCCCCTTTCACTCCTGTGGTCCTCTCCCCCCTGTGGACCCCTTCCCCCTTCCTTATACTCGGTAAGTGTCACTCAAGTATCGCCTCGCCGAGCTCAGAGTGTTTTGCCCTCCCCTTGCTCCTCCCTTTATTCGACCCGGAGGTCTTCCTCACATCCCTCTCCCTCCCCCCCCCTTCCCCCAACCCCCAACAGAGGCCTTAGTGAACTTCCTTGTGATTATCCCTGACCACTTCCCCACCCCCCCCTCCCCAACATCCGTTCTCCATTCCGTATCGCCTCCGATTGTCCTCGGCTCTTCCCCCCCCCCCTCTCTCTCTCTCTCTCTTGTGTTCATCCCATCTACTCCGCCCCCCTTTCTGTCTCCTCTTCTCTTTCTCTCTTCGACTTTCTGCATCCGCATTCTCTCCCCTGTCTTCTCACTTATATTGATTTCCGCACATCCTTTCGCCAGTGTCTCCTTCTCCGTTTGGCTTACTCCCCAAACCGCAGTCCCTTCCGTCGTTTTTTTGTGAAAGATTCTGTCCCCATATCTCCTGATTTCTCTTTTCACTTCTCTCCCTTTGCAACCTTCTCCGTCTCCCCATCCTCTCTCTTTTCCTCTCCTTTCTCCCACCCCTTTTTCTTCTCTCTTTTTTTCTCTCTCTCCTCTATCTCCTTTCCCTCCCCTCCTCATCCTCCATTCCTCCTCCTCTCCCTCCATTCTCCCTCTCCCTCCCCCCCTTCCCACTCTCATTATCCTCTCTCCACACCTTCCCCTTTCTACGTCTCTCCTTCCCACTCTCTTCTCCACCCTCACTCTCCACCTTCCTCTCCACCTCTCCTCCTCTCTGGGATAGATGTCTCTCTCCTCCCATATCTCCCTCTCTCCCTCCTCCCCCTACCCTCTCTCTATCTATCCAGTTATCCATCTGCATATATAGTCTTATATATATATATATATATATATATATATATATATATATATATATATATATATATATGTGTGTGTGTGTGTGTGTGTGTGTGTGTGTGTGTGTGTGTGTGTGTGTGTGTGTGTATGTATGTATGTATATACGTATGTATAATGTTCTTTTGTTTTTATTCCTTGCATCTCTCCTTCCTTCCTTTCTACATCCGCTTCCTCTGCTCTCCCCCTCTTACTCGCTTCCTTCACCCTCTTAGTGAAGTTCATTTCCCGACTCAATATCCGCGAGTTGTGCCGGTCCTTTATTGCCTCTCTCTCCTTTTTACTTGTTTCCCCTCATCATTGCTTCCCCCTAGCTTCCCCTTGGTGCTTCTGCTGCCGCGGCGTGTCCCTGGCTGTCCCTGGGGTTGCGCTGCTCTCTCCCTTCCCCCTCCTTCCCCCTCCCCCTGCTTGACATCTGGGCTCATTCTCCCTTCCTTCCCGCGGCCCTTCGCTCCGGCTCCTGTCGTGTAATATATATTCATAATCGTTAGATGGGTTGTTTTGTAGATGAGTTTTATTGTCACTTGTGGTTTGGTTGAATGTGGGGCGTAAGGGGGCGGGGCGGGGGGTGGGGGAGGCGTCGTGTGTCTGGGTGTCTGATATGTGTCTGTCTGTCTATCTATCTTTGTGTCTGCCTTTGTCTGTGTGCGTTTCGGGTGTATTGATTCGGTCCGCTAAGCACGGAACGTCATTTGTCCCGCTTGATTTTGATTGGCAATGATGTTCAGTCAGTGACGGTTTAAACATCCCTTTGACGGTTCATAGAGGGAGAATTGGGGGAGGGGGTAGGAGGGAAGGGGGTAGGAGGGAAGGGGGGAATAAAAATGCCGCCCCCTAGCCATGCGTTTGGTCGCTTCGTTGTCTCCCTGCTTTTTTCGGAAGTTTGACTGCTGTGTACATTTACTGGTTCTCTGTTTCTTTTGCCCCTTTTTCTTTGGTTTCCTTCTTTCTCCTTCTTTTCTCTTTTCTTCTTTCCTATGTGCTTGTGCTCGGGAGACCTTTCACCGGCCGCTCCTCTGCTCTTATATTTTGTTTCTGTGTCCTCTCCGTTGCCCTTTGCTTTTCGTGTGTCTTGCATGTTGCTTCCTCACTCCCTTTCTTGCCCTCTTCCTCTGCTCTCCCTTTTCCTCCTGCCCTTCTTTGTCGCTCCCCCTCCCTCTCTCTCATTTTCGTACGCTCATCTCCCTGTACTTTTCGGGGCGTGTTCTCCGGCCCGCGCGTGGCCAGGCGTCACACGTGGCGCCGGCCCATTGTCTCCGCTTTGTTACGCTCCTCGTTTTGTCCTTATTCTCTTTCATCTTTCTCCCTTTTACTCACTAAAAAATGAGGAGGTGGAATGCGGAATAAAGTGGTCGACGGGGCGGATGTGGTTTGTTTTTAATGTATTTTTTTCCCCATTTTTACTGATTCATCTCTCTCTCCTTCCCTTCCCTTCCCTTCCTCCCTCCTTCCCTCCATTTTCCCCTCCTTCCCTCTCTTTCCCCCTCTTTCCCTCCCTTTCCCCCTCCTTCCCTCCCTTTCCCCCTCCTTCCCTCCCTTTCCACGTCCTTCCCTCCCTTTCCCCCTCCTTCCCTCCCTTTCCCCCTCCCTTCCCTCCCTTTCCCCCTCCTTCCCTGCCTTTCCCCCTCCTTCCCTCCCTTTCCCCCTCCTTCCCTCCCTTTCCCCCTCCTTCCCTCCCTTTCCCCCTCCTTCCCTCCCTTTCCCCAGCCCCCTTCCCCCCCTGGGAGCCGAGTCACGAACTCCTCCCTCGACCGAATTTATGAGTTGACAACTCTCGCCAGACCAGGCAGGATGCGTCCGTCCGACATGTTCCTTGCGGCCCTTCGCTTCCCCTCGCCGCCTCGCACGTCTATGCAAGCGGTGGTGGCCTTTCTTCGCCTTCGCTCTCTCTCCTCCTCTTTGGTCATTTATTTATTCTATTATTAGTGTTTTTACCTTTTTGGGGGGCAGGACTTTGTGAAACCTTTCTTGCTTAGATTTTGCTTTATTTTTTCTTTTTTTTTCCTAAACTCATCTGCTTGTTCGTCGTCTAGATTCCTGTTTGCTTTTGTGTTTCCCTTTCCTGCGCTTCTCTGCTGTTCACTTTCTTTCTCTCGTTTCGTCTGTACTTTCCTCGTTCTTGCCCAGGGTCATCAGTGGAATGGAAGGGAAATTTCGAGAGGGTGTAAGTAGGCCTAGGTATGCCACTCTCTCTGTGTAGGGTTGGGTGTGTGTGTGTGCTCTTGAGTGTATGTGCTAGTGTGAGTGTGTTCGTATGAGAGCGTGCGGGCGCGGCCACACACACCTCATTGACCAGCGCAGCGGCCGCCCTCTCCTCCGGGAGCCTCAATTACCCCAACCCTCGCCATTACGAGCGCCCTCACTTCCCAGTCCATGGGCCTTCGTCTCCATCCTCCATCCCCTATCCTCTATCCTTTATCCTCTGTCCTTATCCTTCATCCTGGCCGGCTCTAGCCTGAGTTCCCAGACCTTCATTGCCACCACCTGCATCTCCCTTTTCAACCCTCTCCTCCTCCCCTCGCCTCCCTTCCCATATAAGCCGTGTGACCACCTGCGCCGCCGGACTCTTGCCGTTCTTCCGGCCTTTTCCATCTCACCGGCTTTGTCTTTTTCCCTGTAGGCCTTCGAGATCCACATGGCTTACTTACCCTCTGCGGCCCTCCCCTCCTTCCCTCCCCCTCCCCTCTCCCCTCCCCGCACTCCCTCACATACCCCGCCGCCATTACTCCTTCCTACCTCTTCCTCTCCTGCTTCCCCTACCCCTCGTTCGCCGTCCGTATTCGGAAACACGTCTTTGCTATCCTTCTGGACATCCCTTTATCCTCCTCCTCCCTCTCACCCCCGCCTTCAACATCCCCCCCCCCCCCCAACCCTCATGCTTCGTTCCCGCACCTGAATTAGATTCGGGTCATTTTGCCTTCAGTCTGGTCTAGTTGTCCCTTCCCTCCCCTCCCCCTTTCCCCTCTTTACCCTTCCCTCCCCTCCCTTTCCTTGCCATTCCCTCCTCCCCTACCCCCCACCTTTCCCCTCTTTACCCTCCCCTCTCCTCCCCTTCCTTGCCATTCCCTACCCTTCCCCCCCTTTCCCCTGTTTACCCTTCCCTCCCCTCCTGCCTCTTCCCCACTATACCCCTCTTTGCGCCCATCTACCCTCTCCTCTCCTCTCTACCAGCTGTGGATGTTGGTGCGGTCAAGGGCGATTATCTCTCCTTTATATTTATGTGGAGTTTATTTATTTATGTATTTGGTTTTTTTTACCCACTTTCCTACAAACTTTTCTGTTTCTTTTCTTAGACTTTATATAATAATGAGCCAAAATGTCCTTTTTTTCGATGCAGGCACTAACCTTTGAGTCGCCACTTGCTTTGAGTTCTTTTACTCTTGCTTGCCTTTGTCTCGGCGTTCTCTTTCTCTTTTATCTCTCTCCCTTCGCCTCTTCCTCTCCGTTCCTGTTCTTCTCCCTCTCCGTCCCTATCCCTCTTCCTTTCCATTCGTGCCCCTCTTCCTCTCCATCCCTGCCCCATTTCCTTTCCATTCCTGTCTCCCTTCCCCTACATTCCTGTCCCTCTTCCTATCCATTCCTGTCCCTCTTCCTCTCCATTCCCCTCTCTTCCTCTCCATTCCCCTCTCCTCCTCTCCATTCCTCTATCTCTCCCCCCCCCCCCTCCTCTCCCTTCAGCCTCGTATTTCTCACGCAAAGATATTACTGGAGTTTACGCCGGGTTAGTATTGTTCCCCTTCGGCCGGTGTTTTTGTCCTTTTGATCAGTGTTATTGCTGCTCTCCCGCGACCCTCGCCCCGGAGGTGTGGGTGGATCTGTAATTTTGCTGTCGTCCTTTTTTATGTCACTTTCATTCGGCTTTTACTCCATTTTTGACTGGTTGCTGCCTCTCGATTTTCTCTTTCGTTTGTGTGCTCCTATTTTTTGGTTGTTATTATTTTTTGATATGTTACTGTCAGTCAGTCTGTATACCTTCCCCTTTCAGTCTGGTTACCTATCTGTTTATTTATCCATTTATCTGTATAAATCATAGTCTTTCTTTTTCCTTCCTCCTTTTCCTATACTTCTTTTATCCTATATTTTTTTATGTTGACTTTCTGCTGCCACCATTGTATATGTGGCTTCCCCGGCCTGTATTCGGCTCGTCTTGAACGCTCCATCCTCCCCTCGCCTCTTCGCCGCTCTCTCCCGATTTCGTGAACGCCAGGACGGGACGCGGGCCGCCATATCCTGCGCAGGACGAGCTTGTGGCGTGGGAGCTTCTCCTCTCCTGTGGCGTGTGAGTGCCGCGTGCCAACCCATTTTGTGCCAGCCACTCCCCTCTCTCCCCTCTGGATATTATGAGGCGCTGTTCCTCAGGATAATGCCGGATCTCCAGGCCGCCGTAAGGTTCATTTAGCCTTCCCAAAACGATGCGGCGGTCGCCTTAGCTGCGTCCGTCGCCGGAGCGCCCCATATTCTAGAACATTCCTATTAGCATGTTGGCGTTCATCCCATTTCCAGACCACATAATGCTGTGGCCTTCGGAACAGTAGGCGCTGCCGAAGGGGGGAGGGGGGAAAGGGAGGGGGGAAAGGGAGGGGGTGAGAGGAGGTGAAGAGGGCAGGGGGAGAGAGGGGTTTGAGGGAGCGATAGGGATGTGGGAGGGAGGGAGAGAGAGAGAGAGAGAGAGAGAGAGAGAGAGGAGAGAGAGAGAGAGAGCAGAGAGAGAGAGAGAGAGAGAGAGAGAGAGAGAGAGAGAGAACGAGGGAGGGAGGGAGGGAAGGAGGGAGGGAGGGAGGGAGGGAGGGAGGGAGGGGAGGGAGGGAGGGAGGGAGGGAGGGAGGGAGGGAGGGAGCAAGAAAGAAAGAAAGAGAGCTGAGAGAGAGGGAGAGAGATATAGGACGAGAGATAGAAGATTGCGGTCAGAATTAAATCGTAAAGCAAGTCTAATTGTGCGAGATGGTAAAATATTAACGAGGCTGAATCGGATTTTACGAACAGAGGGCAAAGGAATGAACAAAGTTCCCGAAGTTTTATATTGGAAGAAGGAAGCGATGAGATCGGGAGTAGGGACGAGGAAAATGAAGACGAGGAGAAGGAAATGAATAGGATGGATCGCAATTTTAGGAAAAGGAGGCGAGCGAAGGACGTGGATTTCATATAATATTCCATGAGCGCGATCAGAAGGAAGGAAGAGGGAGATTCTGATGCCGATGGAAAGGCAAGAGGGGAGAGGAGCGTCTCTGGCATGCGAGAACCGTCGTAGAGGGCGTGGCCTTATCATACCCCGCCCCCCTGACGTAAACACACGCAGAGACGCGGTCATTTCCCTTGGCCGGGCGACTGACTGGGGTCTGTGAGTTCTGTCTGACCCCCAGTGTGTCAACTGCGCCCTGGGTAGTTGTAGGTGT
>NC_091567.1:36200358-36202858 GCF_042767895.1 Penaeus vannamei
TCTTTCTATATATATATATATATATATATATATATATATATATATATATATATATATATATATATATATGTATATGTCTATCTCTCTTTATCTCTCTCTATATATATCTGTCTATCTCTCTCTCTCTCTCTCTTTCTCTCTTTCTCTCTCTCTTTCTCTGTGTCTCTGTGTCTCCCTCTCCCTCTCCCTCTCCCTACCCCCCTCTCCCTCTCCCTCTCCCTCTCCCTCACCCCCTTCCCTCGTCCCTTCTCTTTGTCGTTTCCCATCCTTCATTCCATGCCACTTTCCCCCCCTTCTCCCCAGCATCATTTGTCTTCAGCCTCAACCCCCCCCCACAACCCCAACCATCTCGTCTTCCTTGTCTTTCCATTACATTCTCATATACCCTCCTCTCTCCTTCCTCTCCTCCTTCTCCCCTTCTCTTCCTTTTCGCCCCAAGCCCTCCCTTAACCCAACTTCCCATCCTCCCAGCCTGCGCTCCCCTATCCTTGGCCCTCCCCTCCCTCCCCTCCTCCCCCTCCTCCCCCTCCGCCCAAGGCCTCCCCCGCTCCCTCGGCGACCCCCCAGCGAGGGAAAACTGGTCGAGACTAATATTTACCGTTGTTCCGAGCGCGTGATCAGAATCCGGTGGATTTAATGAAAATATTGGGAATTGTCCGTTTTGTGCCCCGTCGCGGGCGCCTCGCTGTGCGGCGGCGCCCGGGGACCCAAGACGCCTCGCGCCGGGAGCGCCTCGGGGGCGCTGGGGACGCCCACGGCGGGAAAGGTGGGGCGGTTGGGCTGCAAGAGGGAGGTGCATGCTTCCATATATACAGGAGCATATATATATATATATATATATATATATATATATATATATATATATATATATATATATATATATATATATATATATATATATATGGGTGTGTATATGTGTATATGTATATGATATATGATATATGAAATATATGTAATATATGTATATAATATATATGATATATAGTACATTTATACACGTAATACAGACAGTACACTCCCCCCCCCCCACACACATGCATACATACACACACATATATATACACATACATACATACATACTTATATATGTATATATGTATATATGTACACATACACACATACATAAATATATATATATATATATATATATATATATATATATATATATATATGTATATATATATTTATTTATTTATTTGTATTTATTTGTTTATTTATTTATTTATATTATGTGCATGTGTGTGTTTGTTTGTGCGTATATGTGGGTGGGAGGTTCATCTGTTGTATTTATATAGGAATGCGTTGTCATTGTATGACGATGTGTGGTTATGTTACGGTTTAAGCTGTAAAGCTTTGATCGAATGCGACTGTGTGATTCCCTCGCTGTAGAGAGAGGCCGCTCGCATGGCACGGTCGAGTGATGGCATGAAAACAATGCGCAGTGTGTTTTTGTACTTGCCTGCGGTGGAAGAAATGATGTGGGCGCGGAGAGGTGGGTGCGGGTTGGTCTGGAATGTGGCTGCATTATCTGTATGGGCGCAGACCTGCTGTTGCCGCGGGTCTGGCCGGAACTGTCAGTGATCTGTCACGGGGAGAGGGAGGGAGTGTATGTTCTGGCTGTGTGTGTGTTGGTTGGTGCATGTCGCCCGCTCTCTGTCTTTGGTTGTTGGACGCTCGCTCGCTCTCTCTCTCTCTCTCTCTCTCTCTCTCTCTCTCTCTCTCTCTCTCTCTCTCTCTCTCTCTCTCCATCTCCCTCTCCCTCTCCCTTCTCCCTCTCCCCCTCTCCCCTCTCCCCTCTCCCCTCTCCCTCTCCCTCCCTCCCTCCCTCCCTCCCTCCCTCCCTCCCTCTCTCTCTCTCTCTCTCTCTCTCTCTCTCTCTCTCTCTCTCTCTCTCTCTCTCTCTCTCTCTCTCTCTCTCTCTCTCTCTCTCTCTCCCTCCTTCCCTCCCTCCCTCCCTCCGTCCCTCCCTCCCTCCCTCCCTTTCCCTCCCTCCCTTTCCCTCCTTCCCTCCCTCCCTTTCCCTCCCTTTCCCTCCCTTTCCCTCCCTCCCTCCCTCCCTTTCCCTCCCCTTCCATCCCTTTCCCTCCCTCCCTCCCCCTCTATCTATCTCTATCTCTCTCTGTCTGTCTGTCTTTCCTCGCTCCTCATGCTTTTTTGTCTTTTTTATCTTTATTATCTCTCCTAAGTGCAACTGGCCGATTGCAAATGTTTTCTTGTGCTGTTCATTTGCGTGCTTGTCTTGTTTATGTTTACGATGTCGGTTTGTTTGTTTGCGCGATTGCTCCGTCGAGAGAAAGGAAGGAAGGGACCGCCCCCCCCCCACGTTTACTTCCGTGACCTGACCTGACCCTGTCCCCCGGCCGGACGCCTTCCACCCCCTGCCAACCCCGCACCCTCTTTCTCATTCACCAACCGTGTAAACAAGTGCTGTATGGATAAACATGGGTTAATATGTTTGGATATTTGGCGCAGACATCGCTTGGGTCTGTGGAGAGAGGAG
>NC_091567.1:36210358-36237858 GCF_042767895.1 Penaeus vannamei
AGAGACAAGGGCAAAGACAAGGACAGGGACAGAGACAAGGACAGAACAGAACAGGAACAGAAACAGGGTTAGACACAGACAGACAGATCCAGAGCCAGAAAGAGTGTCACCGACGGGGACAGACAGGAGTCGGGGACGGGGACAGGGATAGATAGGAACAGAAACGGGGTTAGACACAGACAGATCCAGAGCCAGGGACAGAGAGAGAGACATAGGCAGACAGGCAGAGACATAGGTAGACAATCAGAGTTATGGGCAGACAGACAGACAGAGACAGGGACAGACAGACAGACAAACAGAGACAGGGACAGACAGACAGACAGACAGAGAGGCGAATGCTAAGGTGGTCTGCGTGCGAAGCAAGGCGAGGCGCGGCGTGGGACAGAGCCGGGCGGATGTGGTCATTAAGGAGGGTTTTGGGATGCTAATTGCCGCACTCGCCTCTGCGTCAAGGAGCCTCGGCCGCGGAGCAGGAGTAGGCCGAGGAGTTCGACTTCACTCGCACGACTGGCGGCGGAAGAAAGACTCGCGAGATGAAGCCTCGTCTCGGCGTCTCGGAGCAGTCGGTTAGCGGCGAGAAAGTTGCATCACAGAGCGAGTGAAGGAGGCGGATCCGGGAGGGAGGTGAGGTCCTACTTGTATCAGTTCTTTGCGTCTGTTGCGTTTATTGATGAGTGTATCGGATTCATACATTTTCTGCGTGGGGACTGAGCAGCGCATTATTGCTTTATTGTCGTGTCACATTTGTCAGTTATTTTTTGACGCAGTGTGCGCGGGTTGCGATTGAATGGCCATTGTGCATTGTCTTTTCCTTTATGGCCTTGTACGTTGCAAATACGCATGTTGATTTTGGGCTTGCTGTAGATTGCAACAAAAGGGGGAAGGGGGGGCGGGATTATACCAATGATCGCCGCGTATTATGAGGCTGTGGCCCGCGGAGCGAGTTTCCTCAGCGCTATTGTTGCTGTGTTGCCTGAATTACAGGTGCGATTGGAGCATTCGTAAGATTGGGAGGGCGAGGGGAAGGGCGGCGTCGTGCTTTCCCTCTTCTCTTTCTCCTTCACCTTCTTCTTCTTCTTCTTCTTCCTCCTCCTCCCTCTCTCTTCCTCAGGGGCTGGAGGGATGTAGAGAGAGGCGAAGGTGGCAGGTCAGACACGCGACTCAGCTTGAAGGACCAATCGCTCAGCTCTACGACTCGAAAGGCACCTTTTCTCTCGAGGGATTTTAAGAGGAGGAGAAGGAAAATGAAAGAGAAAGGATGAGGAGGAGGAGGAGGAAATGCAAAGAGAGAGGAGGAGGAGGAGCAAGAGGAGGAGGAGAAGGAAAAGGAAAGAGAGAGGAGGAGCAGGAGCAGAAAGAAAGAGAGAGGTGGAGCAGGAGGAGGAGGAGAGAATGGCACCGCAAGTAAACGCCAGAAGGATTTCGAAGGCCATTGACAAGCATTCTGTTTTTGTTGTTGCCTTATTGTTGATGCGTGTCGCCACAGGTCGTGTCACGGGTGCGAGCGAGAAGGGAAGGCCAGGCCGCTGATGTGACATTTCCAGGCATTGTTGTCGAGGAAAGGAGGACATTGTGCTTGGCTCTGTCTTCATGACGGGGTTTCGAAACATCATAGATACAACCAAGAGGCCATGAGGGTCTAATTTCTTGACGTTGTCGGGGGAAACGCTTTCATAGCTTGCACGGGTTTGATTTTGTGTTTTAATGTTGTCTGTAATATCTCATAGCATGGCGGTGCAAAATACAGAAATAGGGAGAGAGAGGGAGAGAGGAAGAAATGGAGGGAGAGAGAGAGAGAAGACAATAGTCTTGTGATTTAGATATAAACGGAAGGGAAAAGTCGCGATTTTTATTTCTTTCCGCTAGTTGAGTGACATAGACGCCAGAGAAGGATTCCAAATCCTTCCTTTGAAGAGGATGAATTCAGAGAGCAAGCGGACGGCATAAGGAGGAATTCCGATTCTTTATTTATGCTCCTGTTTTCTCTCCAGTTGCGCTCCTGTCTTCTTGGAACGCGCGTGACTTTTTGTTCATAAAGGATCTTTGTGATTCTCCCTTTCTTCTTGTGTAACCTGATTCGGTTTCGGGGAACGCGCCTGAATGTTTGTTTTGTTCCGGATACTATTATCCAGCATTTACCTTAATTGTCCAATTATTTCCGCCTCTGGAAGTGGCTGGCGTCGCTGCACGGTGCCTCTCCCTGGCCTTCGATTCTGGGCCGGCTTTGTTCGCGGTTCTCATCTCTCTCTCTCTCTCTCTCTCTCTCTCTCTCTCTCTCTCTCTCTCTCTCTCTCTCTCTCTCTCTCTCTCTCTCTCTCTCTCTCTCTCTCTCTCTCTCTCTCTCTCTCTCTCTCTCTCTCTCTCTCTCTCTCTCTCTCTCTCTCTCTCTCTCTCTCTCTCTCTCTCTCTCTCTCTCTCTCTCTCTCTCTCTCTCTCTCTCTCTCTCTCTCTCTCTCTCTCTCTCTCTCTCTCTCTCTCTCTCTCTCTCTCTCTCTCTCTCTCTCTCTCTCTCTCTCTCTCTCTCTCTCTCTCTCTCTCTCTCTCTCTCTCTCTCTCTCTCTCTCTCTCTCTCTCTCTCTCTCTCCTCTCTCTCTCTCTCTCCCTCCTCTCTCCTCTCTCCCTCTCTCTCCCTCCTTACTCCTCTCTCTCTCTCTCTCTCTCTCCTCTCTCTCTCTCTCTCTCCCTCCTCTCCTCTCTCTCTCTCTCTCTCTCTCTCTCTCTCTCTCTCTCTCTCTCTCTCTCTCTCTCTCTCTCTCTCTCCTCTCTCCTCTCTCTCTCCTCCCCTCTCCTCTCCTCACCTCTCCTCTCCTCTCCTCTCCTCTCCTCTCCTCTCCTCTCCTCTCCTCTCTCTCCCTCTCTCTCTCTCTCTCTCTCTCTCTCTCTCTCTCTCATTTTTCATGGGTGGGAGAGGCAGAAGGGTAAGTGGGGAGCCTACCTGGAACTCAGTGACAGAACCTGAATTTATGGCCAAGGCTCAGGGTAGGGGAGGACTGGGGTCATTGTGGTCTCAAAACGATACAGTCTCATGACCTTCTTATTCTTTTCCTTTTCTTAGTCTTTTTACCCAAGTACCAGCCCCCCCCCCAAAAAAAAAAAAAATGCGACCGCATAAATCTGCCGAGGACAACGTGGCGGTTAGCCTATAAAAATTGGGTGAATGGAATTGGTATGTTGGGGAAGGGGGCAGGAGGGGATAGGGGGCCAGGTAGTCGATGCGTTATCCTGTTTGCAGCCTTTACCGCTCCGGATGGAAACATCTGTCTGCTGACCAAGAGGAATGCAGGGCGGTAGGCTCCGAACGACGGGCGGGAAGGCGCAGAAGCGAGGGACTTGTGGGAAGACAAGGACAGGCCTGTCTGGGCAGGATCAGGGCCAGGTAGGAGTTGGCGATAGACGAAGAGGGGAAGTAGGTAAGGAGATAGGGCAAGAGGAGGGGTCGATGTGAAGGGAGGTGGAAGAGGAGGGAAAGAGCGGAGAGGAAGAGGCAGTAGGGGGCAATTTTAAGAGGATTGGGAAAGGATTAAAAAGAGAATGGAAGAAACAGGAGGAGGACGCGGATCGGAGGATTTCAGGACGGCGGTGGGAGGGAGGAGAGGGAGGAGAGGGGAAGAGCCCAGGCGGACAGTGACGAGGACGGATGAGGCGGGGGCGATTCCCCAGGGAGGAAAAGAGGGGAAGGGAAGGGAGCGATGTTGCGGGCATAGGGAGGGGGGGTGCGAGGAGTTAGGAGGTCGGGGATAAGGAAGTGGGGGAAGGGGCTCTAAGACTGAACAACCCTTGGGGAAAAGGGTTACTGAAGCTGAAGGGAATTGGGAGGCCTAGGGGACATGATGGGGAGGGCGTCGGAGGAGGGTGTATGGGGAGCAGGTGGGGGGAGGCTGAGATTGGGTTGTGTGAGGATTTTCTTTTCGTTTTCTTAGACTCCACTTCATTATAATTGTTTTTGCAGTTGGTGCGGTTATTATTATTATATTATTATTATTGTTATTGTTTTTATTATTATTATTGTTTTTATTATTATTATTGTTATTGTTATTGTTATTATTATTATTATTATTGTTTTTATTATTATTATTATTATTATTATTATTATTATTATTATTATTATTATTGCTGTTGTTATTATTGATTATAGTGAAGTTATGATATATAATGATAATGATAATAATGATAATAGTAGTAAGGATAATATTGATGATAATGATGATAATTATTGTTATTGTTGTAGGTCTTGATTTCTCTCTCTCTCTCTCTGTCTCTGTCTCTCTCTCTCTCTCTCTCTCTCTCTCTCTCTCTCTCTCTCTCTCTCTCTCTCTCTCTCTCTCTCTCTCTCTCTCTCTCTCTCTCTCTCCCCCCCCCCCCCCCCCCCCCCAGGGTCGGAGCATAGTTTTGTGCGTTGCGTTAAATGGCTGTTTAAGTATTCCCCGTCATTACGCTGTTGCCTCGTCGCAATGAATATTTTAGCTCCTGCTTTTATCCTCGTTGGGGGCGCGGCGCAGGGGCGGGAGAGGAATGGGTGGGAGGGGGAAGGGGGAGGGGAAGGGGTCTCCTTTGTGAGTACACGGTTGTTTACATCCCGCGCGCCCTTTCATCTTCCTCTTCAGCGATTACTTTTTGTTTTTAGCGTCGGAACCTGTAGGGGGGGGGGGCGTGCGGGCGTTGTGTCTTCTAGACCTGCCTCCTTATCCACCTCCTCCTCCTCCTCCTCCCCCTCCTCCTCCTCCTCCTCCTCCCCTCCTCCCCTCCTCCTCCCTCCTCCTCTACTCCTCCTTCCTTTCCTCCATCCGCACTTTTTCCATTTTCCTGTGTAACGTATCTCAGCCACCCCCTCTCTCCCCCTTGGTGTGGATAAGGTTACACGCCGAAGGAGCCTTCCCGGCCGCCCCCTGCGGAGCGTGAGTCAGGAGGCGGCGCAGAGAGGCGGCTCCGCGACGGCAACCCGAGCTCGCCTTCGTCAGCTGTCTCGCAACCTCGTGCTTCGGCTTGCTGGCCCGTCACGCAGAGGAGGAAACACGTGTTGACAGACTGACGTGCGGCGAAGACTGCCATAGAGAAGCAGGGGCGCGCGAGAGAAAAGCGAACGGTAGATAAGAAAAACTGGCAAACTCAGCCAGGAAGATAAGCTGTTAGCGGAAAGAATTAGACACAGGCATTGTGTACTAATATGAGAGAGAGAGAGAGAGAGAGAGAGAGAGAGAGAGAGAGAGAGAGAGAGAGAGAGAGAGAGAGAGAGAGAGAGAGGAGGAGGGAGGAGGGAGGAGAGGAGGGAGAGGAGGAGGGAGGGAGGGAGGAGTAAAGCAAGAAATTAGGATTATTGCAACTCTTTTTTTACTCCTCAACTGTATCGAAAACAACAGAACTTCAAAATCATATGTTTACTTGAATTTCTTCCTCTTTTTCTTTCTTACTTTTTTAACGTCAGTGAAAGAATGCACTGAATTCTTAAAAAAAGGGATTTGATGGCTTTAACCAATCGAATTCCTCTCCGAGCCTTTGCCGAGGCGGAGGGAGGAGGACGTCTGCCCTTTCTCTAAGCCCTTCGCGACGTTTCCCTTGCCCCCCCCCCGGTCTACCCCCCCTTATTGTTCCTTGGTTGGCGGCGACAGCATAGAAGAGGGGGGGCGGCACAGAAAAAGACGTGCATAAGCCTACGTTTTACTTGATTTGTACGTCTGGTACGTGCGTGTATGTGCGTGCGTTCGTGTGTGTGTGTGTGTGTGTGTGTGTGTGTGTGTGTGTGTGTGTGTGTGTGTGTGTGTGTGTGTGTGTGTGTGTGTGTGTGTGTGTGCGCGCGCGTGTGTGTGCGCGCGTGCGTTCGTGTGTGTGTGTTTGTGTGTGTGTGTGTGTGTGTGTGTGTGTGTGTGTGCGCGCGCGCATGCGTTCGTGTCTGCCAGTGTGTGCGCGCATGCGTATGTACGCGTGTACATGAATGAGTGTTTATCCGAGAGTACGAGAGCACGTGTTCTTGGCTGCGCAAGACCAGATAAAAAGTTCACGCCAAAGCGCCATGCGCCGAGGGTCCCTTATCCCGGCGTGATCGAACCGGAAATCTACAACTCAAGTGTTCACACGCGTCCTCCCCTTTCCCTCCCTCCCCCTCCCTCCCCCTCCCCTCCCTCCCCTCCTTCCCCCTCCCTTCGCCTCTTTGGCACTGACTCCTCGCCCGCCATTTATCTGTCGGTCGCCATTAGCTTCGTTCCCCTTGATTTCCACATGCACTCTAATGGGGACGGGAAGCGGGAAGGAAACGGAGAGAGTGACATCGTCTGTCTGTTTCTGTCCATCCGTCGGCCTTTTCCCTCTCCTCTTCCCAGGCGGGGCACGTGCGCTCTCCCTCTCCCTCTCCCTCTCCCTCTCCCTCTCCCTCTCCCTCTCCCTCTCCCTCTCTCCCCCCTCCCCCCGAAAGAGAGAGAAAGACGGCGAGGGAAGTATCGGTTTCGTTGCCCGGAGCGAGCTATTGATTGACGTGCGGGCGTAATTTAGGGGCGGCGCTGCTGGATCCTTATGCCCCGGCTGTGCTGACGGGGCGGGCGGCGGGGGCGGGCAGGAGGGGGCGGGCAGGAGGGGGCGGGCAGGAGGGGGCTGGTAGGGGGCCTCCGGTAAGCGCCCCGCTCCTCAAGAGTTATTTCGGGCCATCGATTCGGCGTTGAAAAGCAGGATGGATGATGGGCTGGGGTTTGTTTCTTTCATTAAGGTTATCGATTATGAGAGGTATTCTGGATTGTTTTTGTCATTGCGGTTGTCACTCGCAGCATCTTTGTCTTCATAGTTGTTGCAGTAGTAGTGGTGGCAATGACTGTAATGAGTTGAGCTCTAATTGCTCATGTTTCTATGAATGTCTGTTACATTGATATTGATTTCGTCCTCTGTGCCGCTCTAATCAGTGTTCATCATCGCCGCCGCCGCCGTTGCCGCGATGACCGCCGCCCCTCCGCCCTGTTATTAAGTCCGTTGTTCCATCGCCTTCGAAGGCAAAGCCGAAGCAATAGGAAGGGGAAGCGGAGCGCGAAGGGAACGGAGCTGTGCGAGTGAAGATATCTGACAGAGCTGTAGAGAGGGAAGGTTGCATGTTGCGGCGGGCAGGATGTAAGTCACGGGCTTGCGTGGCGTGTCCCAGCGGAGCGAGGGTCATGCAAATGCGATCGCTTTGGAGGTCGCTGTGTAATGTAGGCGAGGTGCCGGTGGGGGGGGGGGGGAGTCAGATTTTGTTCTTGCAGTTGCTATTGTTATTTTTGTCGTCGTCGTAACCATCATCATCCCCATCGCCCCCTCTCCCGTCTCTCGTCTTGTAGTCTTCTCATGTTTCTTCTCCCCCTCCTTCTCCCTCCCTCTCCTTCCCTCTCCCTGCCCAAGACAGCCCCCCCCCTCCTCCTCTCAGTATGCACGCAGGACGTGCTTTCGAATGAAGATTACGGCTCCTAATGCGGGCGCGGGATTTTTACAGGGCTGGGGCGGGGCTTACGGGGGATTCCGGATTTTTCTTTTGTACAAGGGCGAAGGCTGTCTCTCCTCGCCTGCCCTTTCGCCGCGTTTCTTGGGCGCCGACGGCCGTTCCTCGCTCTGTGTTCTCGTGCCGTATTTTTATATTATGCGCTCTGTTTATGGCAATCTAGGCTGGTTCGTGTTTTCATCTCCATGTCTTCTTTTTTTCATTCTCCTGTTTCTCTCTCTCTCTCTCTCTCTCTCTCTCTCTGTCTCTCTCTCTCTCTCTCTCTCTCTCTCTCTCTCTCTCTCTCTCTCTCTCTCTCTCCTCCCTCTCCCTCTCCCTCTCTCTCCCTCTCCCTCTCCTCCCTCCCTCCCCTCCCTCTCCCTCCTTCCCTCCCTCCCCTCTCCCTCCTTCCCTCCCTCCCCCTCTCCCTCTTTCTCCTTCTCCCTCTCTCTCCCTCCCTTCATCTTCATCTTCCTTTTCCCCTCTCTCACCCCCCCCCCCTCCAGTGTCCGCTCCCGCCCCCGCCGTGCAAATCGGACATCGCGGCATTCTCGTCGTCCTTGCGCGGCTGTCGTGGTAATTCGGCCGGTCTCGGGGTGGTCGCTGCCTAATTTACCGTGCGAAAAGGAAAGGAAAGAAGGGGAAGTGAAAGACGATAGGTAAGAAAGAAGAGAAAGTAATTAGAGCAAAATACAAATTATGTGGATTTGTATATTGAGTTTTGCATTCCTATGTGTTTTCTTGTTTCCTCCTCCTGCTTCTAATTCGTATGTAAAGTAAAATTGTTGGCAAATGCTGTTGCAAATAGCGGGGCCACGCATGCCACAGCGGGAGAAATATGGCGGGCAGTAATTTTTCCTCCCCACTCCCTCCCTCCCTCCCTCCCTCCCTCCCTCCCTCTCTCCCTCCTTCCTCTTACATCCCTCCTCCTTCGTGGAAAATATTGTTGACATTCGTTCTTAATTTTTGTTTTTATGGGGAGACTTATGAGTGTATGCAAATTTTACCCGTGGCGGACACAGCCTCGGAAAAGATCCTTTATTGGCTTTAAGTGAAGGAGGATCTATGAAGGGTGGGCCCAGGGGGTGGGAAGGGAGGGGTGGGGGCGGACATGTTTTTATTGTGTTGATGGATCTTCGACTTTGGAATTGCCGTGTTGGGGGGAGGAGGGGGGGGGCGGTGCATTTGTGTTAATTACGGAGATGTGAATTCCGGTTTGTTTTTTTCTTTCCTCTTTTATCCCTTGTGAATTTATTTTTACGAGACGAGGCCATATATTTTCGTTGTCTTGGGCATTAATGACCTTTTCCAGCCTCTCTTACAAGTCGAGTGATCTTACACTGAATATATTTCGATCGGTGAGACTGGCCCTCTTCGCCAAGGGTCGCAGGCCTTCGTAAGCAACTTGCGTCCTTTGGATCGACTGATCGCCGAATCCTTGGAGGGGGAAGACAACCCCATGGCCGGGGATTGGCCAATCTTGTATACTTGTATAATATCTAATTTTATATCTAATAAATAATATAATAATAGGTAATATCTAATTGTATAATAGTTTAAGTAAAAACTTGTATAATATAATACTTGTAACTTGTATAGTATCTAATTCATTTGCCTCTGAGTATGGATTTATCTAACAAGCGTCTACCTCTCTTTCTGTCTATCAGTCGGCCTCTGAATATTGATTTATCTAACTAGCGTCTACCTCTCTTTCTGTCTATCATTCGGCCTTTCTATCCCGTTCCGTCTTTTCCTTCGGCTCCCTTCCTCTGTTCGGAGGACGCGGCGCAGAGGGAGCCTGTGGACGCCGTGTTTACCCGCGGCAACTTCCCATGCAGAAGTTAGCCATGCATGAAGTTTGTTCTGCAAATAGCTGATGTAATTGTTGCAGGTGGTCTTGTTGCTGTCCTTGCTTTTTATTTGTTCCTTCTCTTTTTCTTGGACTGTTATGGGTACAATGTTGTTGTGTGATTGGTGTCTATTTTGTTGCTCCAGTTCTTCCACTTCCTTCAGTTCTCCTTTCTTCTTAATTCTCCCCTCCCTCCCAACTTCTTTCCTTCCATCTCCCTCCTCCTCCTCCTCCTCCTCCTTGCCCTCTTTCTCTTATTCATCCTCCTCCTGATCTCTTCCAATTCGTCATCGAACTCCTCCTCGTCCTCTACCTCCTTCCCTCCTCCTCCTAATCCTTCTCTTCATCCTACTCTTCCTTCTCCTAATTATTCTTTCTCTTGATTATTTCTCCCATTCATTGTTCTCCATTTTCCTCATTCCACCTCCATCATCTTATTCCTCCTTCACCCCTTTGTTCCTCCTTCACTCATTGATATTCCTTCCTCCTCCTTCTCCCCTCCTCTTCCTCCTCCCCCTCCCCTCCTCCCCCCCGTCATCCCTTCTTCCCCCTCCTCCTCTTCCTACTACTACTACTACTACTTACCTCTTCCTCCTCCTCCTATCCACCCTCCCTCTCGTCTTCCTCCCTCCGCCCCACTCTCCCTCGTCCTCTCCTCTTCCTCCTCCTCCTCCTCCTCCTCCTCCTCCTCCTCCCTCCTCCTCCTCCTCCTATCCCTTTTTCCTCCTCCTCTCCCTCCCCCTCCCCCAGTCCACTGCTTTCCCCTCTTTATCCTCTTTGCTTCCCTCTCTGTCATCACTTTTTATCGGGCAAATCTCCTTATCCTTTTACCACCTCTAACCATTTTTATCATCTCTTTTTTCTCATTGGCTCTTTCCCATTTTCTCTTTCTTTTGCCATTTTGCCTCCCCTTGCCGTCTGAGTTCGCTGCTTCTATTCGGTGTCACTGTCAAATGTGAGGTTTTTCTTTGTCGAAGTTTATGGTTCTGTAACGTTAATTTGTCGCTGATTTGTTGTTGTTTTGGAAAAGGCTGTTTATCTGTATTGTAATGTGCATTTTTCTACTTGCAGGTGTGTAGAAGCTGCGCCATCCCGGTTGCAAGAATCTTGCAAGCTGATTGGCCTGGAGTTCAAGTTGGCGGGTTGAAGGTACACTGTAGTCTTTGTAGTTTAGTCCTCTTTTATTTCTCTTTCTTCTCTTTTTTGTAGTTTATTTCTCTTTTTATTTCTCCCTTTCTTCTCTTGTGGTGTTCTCTCTTGAGATTACCTTCATGCATCTCGTGACGATTTTTTCAGTTTTCTTATTTTTTCTTCTTGTACTTTACTTTCTCGTTTACTTCATTTGCTTTTCTCTTCCATCTCCACTTTTCCTCACTTACGCCAAGCTCTTTCACTCTTTTCTATTTCTTTCATCGTTTCCTCACTCGCTTTCACTCGTTCCCCTTACCTGTTCTCCTCCCTCTCGCTGGCTCCTCTTTTGGAGTTTGGATTTATTAAAGGATTATTTGCGTCGCTCAAAGGCGTGATGCGGCTTGGGCTTCCCGGGTCTTCGGGCCTGTTCTCCGGAGTGCATTTTCCTGCGGCAGATTATGTTGCAAGGAAGGGAAGGCTGAAAGGGGGTGGGGTGAGTAGGAGGGGAGATGAGCAGGAAAGAGAGAAGGAGGGAAGAGGGGGAGATGAGCAGGAAAGAGAGAGAGAGAGAGGGAGGGAAGAGGGGGAGATGAGAGGGAGGAGGGGGAGAGGAGGGAAAGGGATGAGGGGGGGAGGCTAGGTGTGGGGAGAGAGATGGGGGCGAACCGAGGGCGTGAGACAGTCTGCCACGTGTTGTTCGCCCGAGGGCTGCCAGATGTCACGTGCGAGCCCGCCCTCCCCTTCCCCCCACTCCTCCTCCTCCCCTCCCCTCCCCTCCGTGGCCTCCGTCTGTCCGTGTGGAATTTAATCAAGGTTCACGTAATCTGACGGCATTAATCTTAGGAAGCGACGCAGGATATGGGTACGGAGGCAGCTGACGATGATGCCCGGAGAGAGGCAGGGCGGCGAGGGGAGGGAAGAGGGTCTTGACGCGTCGCTCACAGGAGAAGTTGGGGCGTTAAGTGAGGGTATTTTTCTTTATTATTTTTTTCCGTTTTTTTCCTTTTTTCTTTTCCACCTTTTATTATTGACGTCTCTCAGTCTCCAGCGTAAGTTTCTCCCCTGGGCGCAGCGACAGGGGAGTTTGATGAAAAAGGGAAGAGGGGAAACGGAAGGAGGGAGAGGCGAGGGGAAAGGCGACACGCGCCGTGATGCCGACGTGACTGACAGGAGGAATTCGATGCGGTGGCCGAGTTTTATATCTTGATGGGTTTATCGCACGTCGTCACATTCGCTGTCGCTGTCACTCTTTCCCCTTCCTGTCCCTCGCTTCGAGGGGAAGTCACCGAGGCGTCGTGTATGCTCTTTCACCATCCCTCCTGCCTCTCCCTTTACCCCCCTCCTCTTCCCCTTCGCTTTCTTCCGATGTGACTATCTTTACTCCTTCCCATTCACCTTTTCCTCTTCCCCTTCCGTGTCGTGGGCGTGGTGTGCGAGCAGCAGACTCCGCCTGCTGTCAGTAGACGGCTGACAGAAGCCCCAGGACCCGCCGCCGCTCAGCGCTCCCCTCACCTCGTCATCTGTGCCCCCCCCCCCCCCCTTCGCTTCGCCTTCGCTCCCGTTCCTTTCCATTCCTTCTTTTTCCACTCTCTTCCTTTCATCTGCTTTCTTCTCTCTCTTCATCCATGCTCTTTCGTTTTAATATCCGGCATTTTATTCCCTCGCTTCTTTCTGCCGCGGTTATCTCTTATCGCTCCTCTATTTATCTTTTACTTTATACTCTGTCTCCTCTCTTTCTTAGTCTTCCGTTTTCTACCCATTTCCTTGGATCTCCTTCCGCTCCTTCCTTCGCCCTGCCCCAAGCCTCGCTTATCACCCCTTTCTCATTTCCCCTTTTATTTATCCCGCCATTTCCGGAACAGCTCCGGGCCTGTCAGTCTCGCTAACCTTGACTGTTTTTCTCTTTTCTGATTAAGAAAAAAAATTCTTTGGATTTTTTTTTTTTTTTCGTTTATAAGCGTTTGTGTTGATGTCATTCCTAAAATCTCTTGATGTATACCTCTCGTGATCACGTGGTTCGAGAGGGGGGTGGGGATGTTTCATATTTTCGATCTCAAGTAGAGGAGAGATTCAATCGAAGCTGTACTTGTTTGTTTGTCTCTTGTCCTTTATTGGAAAACTGTTTTCTATTGCTTCTTTCTCTTTTTTCTTTCTTTCACCCGTGGCCTTGTTTAATTTCCTTCTTACTGACACGTTCTTCCTCTCATTCTTTCCTCATTCACTCGTGATCGTTGCCGATGCGTGCGCCATGCTGTCTGGCGGCGGCGGCGCGACGAACGCACGCACGAACGCGGCCCCGAGGAGCGCGAGGCGGAGGCCCGGCGGAGCGGCACGGCATCTTTAGGCGCGGGTTTCCGATGCAACTTTTATCGTCGCTGCGGCTATTCTTATCTCTTTTCGTCGTGGCGTGGAGAGGGAATAGAAGCGGGGGAGGAAGAGGGAGGGAGAGCGACAGGGAGACACAGACAGGCGTACAGAGAGATCCCTCGCTCACCCTCGTCCTTTGACCTCCCTTATCAGAGATGGAGGCGATCTTGCTTATCAGAGGAGAGGAAAGAGCGCGCGAATAACACGTGGCTAGACAGATTGATAGATAGCTGCGTAGAGAAAGAGAGAGATAGATAGAGATAGAGAGAGAGAGGGGGGATCCTTAATGCTCGTTGCCCTTGCACGCGCAATCTCCATCGCATATCTCCAAGAGATGCCCCCCTCCTCCTCCTTTCTTCTTCTTCTTCTTCTTCTTCTTCTTCTTCTTCTTCTTCTTCTTCTTCTTCTTCTTCTTCTTTTTCTTTTTCTTTTTCTTTTTCTTTTTCTTTTTCTTTTTCTATTTCTTTTGCTTTTGCTTTTTCTTTTCTTCTTCTTCTTCTTCTTCTTCTTCTTCTTCTTCTTGTTCTTCTTCTTCTTCTTCTTCTTCTTCCTCTTCCTCTTCCTCTTCTTCTTCTTCTTCTTCCTCTTCATCTTCTTCTTCTTCTTCTTCTTCTTCTTCTTCTTTTTCCTTTTCTTCCTCTTCTTCTTCTTCCTCCTCCTCTTCTTCTTCCTCCTCCTCCTCCTCCTCCTCCTCCTCCTCCTTTTCCTCCTCGTACTCCTCCTCCTCCTCCTCCTCTCCTCCTCCTCCTCCTCCTCCTCCTCTCCTCCTCCTCCTCTCTTCCTCCTCTCCTCCTCTTCTTCCTCCTCTCCTCCTCCTCCTCCTCTCCTCCTTCTCTCCCCTCCTCCTCCTTCCTCCTCCTCCTCCTCCTCCTTCCTCCTCCTCCCCCTCCCCCTCCTTCCCCTCCTCCTTCCCCTCCCCCTCCCCAACTTTTACGCTACAAGATTCTCCGTCACCATTTTCCCGCCATTTGTTTGATATGATTGTTCGCTGCGCAAATTTAACAAAAGCCGTTTTTAATACGCGCGAGATTAGGCAATCGAGGTGTCCCCTCGCTCGCACTCCTCCACGCGAGGGGAGACTCCATGAAAGGCAAACAGATGTATGTGTGTGTGTGTGCGTGTGTCTGTGTGTGTGTTTGTTTGTTTGTTTGCTTCTGTGTTTGTGTTTGTGCATGATGGCGCGATGGGAGTGGAGCCTAGTTGGAGCGGGCGGGGCATAGGCTATGAAGGGAACAACCATGGGGGGGGGGGGCATGCAAGCGTAGGACGGACTCGGTGAAATGCTGCTGGGGCGAGAGGCCAAGTAGAGCTTGTAGAAACGGTTCTGTAGAAAATAAAAAGCGTCCGATGAACACGTCTCTTCGTTCTCTCTCTCTCTGCTTTGTTGTTCTTTCCGAGGACGACGCCTTTCGCGGGCTGGTCCTCGGGTTCAGGGATTCGAGAGGAGGAGAATTGCGCGCGAGGGAGGCAGCGGCTCCAGGGCCCGGGGGCGGCGTGAGGGAGGGGGAGACAAGGAGCAGACGGAGGAGTGCCTGGCGGGGGCGGGGGAGGGAGGGAGGGAAGGAAGGGCGTGCTGGAAAGTGGGCGGGGGAAATGTCAGAGCGATTGCGAGGACTCAAGCCATAGGGCACGGCCGATTAGCAAAAAGGGGAAGACACAAACGCGAGGGAAACGGAAGACATGAGTGATAAGAGATGTTTGCGTTGTTCTCCTGACGAGAGGAGTCTCGCCGAGAAGCAGAAGGGCGAAGGCAAAGGAGGAGGACAAGCCAGCAGTTGGACCGCAGCCCCACGCAGCGGCCGAGGGAGGGAAGCCCGGGAGGAAGAGGACCTGATGGGGGAAGGCTGGTGCCCCTCTGCCCCCCGTTCACGTTCCCCTGTGAACATCTGGTCCGGCGAAGCAGGGCGAGAGATCAGACTGCCCCCTCCCCCCTCCCCCCCGCGTCGCCAGCTCTGGGCGCGACACTAATTTTGTTCCTTTATTTAAAGGCGGGCTTTTAGGGGCAAAGTTTTTGTTGATTGTTTTTGTTCAGATCTTTATTTGCGAAGTTTAAACTGTGGCACTTGGGGAAGCCAGTAACTCACGCGGGGAAGATTTTGTTTAGGGGAAGGATGTATAAATTTTAATTTTTAGCGAAGAGAAGGGGTGGGGGTAGCGTTTAAGGGGAAGAGAGATGTTACGAATATTTTTGGCGTTTTTTGGGGGGATATTACGAATTGTTCATTGTGATTTTCTATAAAAGTAAAGAAAGTCGTTGCTTCACAAGTATTACTCCAGTCCCTGTTGCTTTAATGACGGCGACGCTAATGATGATGGTGATTGTCATTATTACCATTACTTTCAATTAACGTTCCGCTTAATTAATTCCAACAATACCCCCGCTTCTACCCACCGATTAATTGACGTCGGCTTTGGTGGCTTGCGTTGGGCGCCGGGCTTTTAATTGGCGTCTTTTGGCTTTGATTGGCGATGCTGCTGCGGCTGATTGTGGGGCTGGGGCTGGGGGTGGGGGTTGGGGGGGTCAGAAGGCCGAGGGGTCTCCTCTCGCGCGATCGCTTGCTTTTCGTTTTTTGCGCTTCTCTCTCGGTTTCCTCACTTCCTGCCTTCTCTTTCGTCTTTCCTTTTCTTGTCCTTTCTTTCTCTCCCCTTTTCCATGATTCTCTCTCTCTCTCTTTCTCTTTCTCGCCCCCCCCCTCTCTCTCTCTCTCTCTCTCTCTCTCTCTCTCTCTCTCTCTCTCTCTCTCTCTCTCTCTCTCTCTCTCTCTCTCTCTCTCTCTCTCCTTCTTCCCTCCCGTTCTCTCCCCTACTCTTTCTTTTCCCTTTCCCTCCTTCCCACCCTTCTCTCTCATTTTCCCTATCCCTCCGCTTCTCCCTTTCATTCCCTCGCTCCCCCTCTCCCTTCCTCCCTTTTCTCCGTCTTTCCCCTCTCTCAATCAATCATTCATTTCCTCTGCCTTTCTTTTCCGAGTGAGTAATCCGGGTATTCCCTTTCCCTCTCCTCTCATAGACTTGTCTCTCTCTCTCTTCCTCCCCCTCCCTCTCCCCTTTTGGCTCCCTTGTTCCTCCCCTTCGCTCGGTTCTCTCGCTCACCCTCTTCCCCCCTTTATTCCCTTTGTTTGGTTCCCCGCTACCCTCCTAGCGTTTTGTCCGCGCGATGGTATACCTGTCTAATATGTGTGCACGTGCTTTGTGACGTCACTCGCTCCAGGGCATGTGGAGGCTGGGGCTGGCGGAGGGGACGTAGGGGGTGGGGCGTTAGGGCGCAGGGGGATGTTCGCCCCGGCTCTGCTTTCCTTTTTCGTAAAGCCTATGTAGTTCTGTTTATTTCTTTGCTATATATATATTTTTTTTTTCATCGTAGCAGGTGTCGCACGTTAAGATTCCGAGGTGCATGAAGTTCAATGATTCATAATAAGTTCGAAGTTTCATTTACCAGTGGTATTGCACTCATAAAGGCACATCGCCAGACATGCAGATCAGCTGTTGTGGAGACCGGAAGTCATAATATGCACGAGTTGAGAGGTTCGCTCCCGTTGAGAGGGGTTTGGATACGCACCAACACGAGCGCAACAACCGTGTTCTTATTGCCTTTTCTCTTGTCCCGTGTTGCGTGTGTGCGTCTGGGCGCGCGTGCTCGTGGATGGCTTCACGCCAGTGACATTGCCGTTGTACGTATTTTCGATCTGCAAAAAGACCCCCCCCCCTCTTCGGCATAAAGTGCAGCCCGAATTCAACGTCGACTGAGCGCCGAATCCCGGAAACCAACTAGACGGAGGCCTTGTCTTCGCGCGCGCACTTTAACGAGACGAGGAATCGAAGGAGGTTGAGCTGGAGTTTTCGGGAGGAGGAGAAACGGCAGGCGTAAAAAAGAGAGTAGAAATATAACAAAAAAGAAATAATAATGTGAAATTGGCCTTAGGCCGGGATTTGAAGGCGAGGTTGGCCGCGAGCAGCGGAACCAAGTCTCGTCGGAGTTCCTTGATTGCCAAACATTGAGGTGGTGGTCGGGGGGCGGGGGCAGGGGAGGGGAGGGGAGGGTGTGCAGGAGGGGGAATTGTGGTTTTCATTTGTTGGGCCTTGAATTTGTGGGAATTGAATTACTGGAATTGAAATGGATTTCGGAATTCCTTCTCAAACATTTATACCCTTTCCCGAAAATATTAGATCTCGGGTTGGGCGGCGGGTGTGAGCATTGCGCGGCCGCCTCTATTCTTCACCTGAAATGTTGCTTTGTCCCTCGTGTCTCTCTTTTGCTTCAAAAATCCATCAAATCTTCCCGCCAGCCTAAACATAAGCATTTCTTTCATTTTTCCGGCGCCGTTTCTTTTCTCGAACCTTCGAAGAGAACATCTTTTCCTGGGCGAATCTTCCCACGACTCGAGACACCCTGCGCGTTCCTTCCCGCAGCAACGCCCGCGTCGTGGGCGGCGCGAGATGACGGCGGGCGCCTCATTACGTATTAATGCTCGTGGCGGCGGCGGCGGCACAGGTGCTAGTGTGATCCTTCCTCGTGCGGTGCTGCCGAACATAATTACACCGAGCGATAAATGCATATCTGAATGTGTAATGTAATTTGTTGGCTTTTATTAATAATTAGTTGGAAGTGAACGTGTATCGATCGGCGATGGAGGTGAGGAAGGATGGTTTTGTGTGTGTGTGTGTGTGTATGTGTGTGTGTGTGTGTGTGTATGTGTATGTGTGTGTGTGTGTGTGTGTGTGTGTGTGTGTGTGTGTGTGTGTGTGTGTGTGTGTGTGTGTGTGGGCGCGCGTGCGTGTGTGCGTGCGTGCGTGCGTGCGTGGGAGAGGGAGAAAAAGTGAGTGAGAAGGAGAAAGAGAGTGAGAGTGAGAAAGAGAGGGTGAGAGTGAGTGTGAGTGAGAAGGAGAAGGAGAAGGAGAAGGAGAAGGAGAAGGAGAAGGAGAGAACGAGAGAGAGAGAGAGAGAAAGAAAGAAAGAAAAATAAAGCAAGAGGGGAATCTGGCCCCGACGCCCTGAGGCGCGCGGAGGTGCCAACGAGGGAGGAGGCGATGCCGTCTGGTCGAGATGGGCGTCTCTGAGAGCGTCTTGGCATTATTGTTACGAGGCAGCGCGTCGACGAGGAGTCTATCCCACGTGACGCCGCCGCCGCCGCCCCCCTCCCTCCGGGCTCCACGTCGGCGCTTCCACCATCTTGTGGCGCGGATAGGCCTACGGGAGGGAGGCCTGAGCGCGCCGTGATTTTCGTCGGATTCGTCTTTTTAGGCTGTTTGCCCGTTTAAAGCGATCTCCTGCTATTGTTTTCTACTTTCCTTTTCACCCACTGTTTATCTTAGTTTCTCTATTCTTTTCTTCTTTCTTTATCCCTTATTATCTTCTTCCTTCTATCAGCTCGTCCTCCCCTTCCCCTCCCTTCCCTTCCCTCCCCTCCCTTCCCTTCCCTTCCCATCCCTCCCTTCCCTTCCCCTTCCCTCGTCTGCCTTTCTCACTTTCCCATTTTCACCTTCCACCTCTCCCTCCTCCCCTCCGCCCCTGCCTCCCGCCGCCGTAGCCCTGTCCTGCCGAGGGCGGCGCAGAGGCCGGCGTGGCGTCTCCTCCCCGGGGCGCCATGGCGGAGGTTTCTCTTTCTCTGGCGTGTGTGCTCGCCGCCTGCGGGTGGGGCCGAGGCCGCGCTGTGTAAATGCCGCGTCGGCCCTCGCAATTTGCACCTGTTTGCTCTGTTCTACAACTCATTCCGTGGCGTTACCCTTTTCTTTACCTATTTCTCTCTCCCTCGCTCTTTCTCTTCTCTCCCTCGCTCTTTCTCTTCTCTCCCTCGCTCTTTCTCTTTCTCTCCCTCGCTCTTTCTCTTTCTCCCTCTCCCTTTCCTTCTCCCTCTCCCTCTCCCTCTCCCTCTCCCTCTCTCTCTCTCTCTCTCCCTCTCTCTCTCTCTCTCTCTCTCTCTCTCTCTCTCTCTCTCTCTCTCTCTCTCTCTCTCTCTCTCTCTCTCTCTCTCTCTCTCTCTCTCTCTCTCTCCTTTCTCTCTTTCACTACTTCCCTTCTTCTCTTCCCTTCCTCCCCCGCGCCCTTCGTTCGCTCGCGGCCTCGCCATGTCCCTCACATATTTCCTCATCTGTGGGCAATTTCACTGCTCATTTTCTTTTATCTCGGCCCATTACTTCCTCTTCGCTTATTTCCCATTTCTCGGCTCCTTCCTCTTCTGTTCCGTCCAATTCCATTCCTGATGATGAAGTCTAGTCCCTATTTCAGGCTCCCCCCCCCCCTTGAAATAGGGACCATTTCCCTCTCCCCCGCCCCCAGTCCTCTTTTGGCTCGAGCGAAGGGGCCCTCTCTCGCCAGGGGGGGGGGGGTCGACCGAAGCAGGGGGGCTGGATAGCAAAGGGGAGCTTGGTCATGGCCATCAGCCTTTCATAGTATTGTCATCATCATCGTCATCGTCGTCGCCGTTGTCACCTTCATCCCGTCGTTAAAATCGTTTTTTGATTATGATGATTATTCGCTTCATTCCTCACGTCGTAGTCTTCGTCGTCAGTCATTATTATCTGCTGTTGTTGCTTCTGCGGCTGCTACGACTGCTTCTCATCCTTCTTCTTCTCCTCCTCCTTCTTCTCCTACTCCTCCTCCTCCTCCTTATACTACTACTCCTCTTCTTACTTCTCATTCTCCCCTTCCTCTTTCTACTTTTCCTACTCCTCTCACTCTTCAACAGCAGCATAGTATTAATGATAATGGTAATGGTTATCATAATGATACTGGTAATAACAATAGCATTGATGGTGTTGCTGTTTCTACTGCTAATGATGATAATAATTGTGATGTCTTGGCATCTCTATCTCTCTGCATCTTTATCTCCCGGTATGATAACAGCAGCAACAACAATTATATTAAGGATGATGATAATTATGATTATGGTAATGATAATGATGCGATGCGATGATGCCATATCTCTCTCTTCATCTATGTCTCCCGTTATGATAACAGCAGCAACAATGATAATAAGGATGATAATGATAATTATGATAATGATAATAGTGATATCATGATGCCATATCTCTCTCTGCGTCTGTATCTCCCGTTTCCTTCTCATTTATCGAGTCGAGGAAGGACGAGCGAGGTGAAAAGTACCGCGATCGGGAAGCTCCCAAAGTGTGACTTGGTATCATGGAAGGTTCCTTATCTTACCCCCTGCTCCCCCTCTCAGTTCTTTCCCCCATCCCATCCCTCCTTTCCGTTCATCTTCCTTCGCTCCCCCTCCCTTTCCTCCCTTCTCCCTTTCCCTCCGCCAACCTCCCCCCCCCCTTCCCGCCCGCCCCCAAACTAGGTGTCTCGAGGATGTAATTAGCGCTCGGCACAAAGGACCGCGTATGGTCTCGGTGGAGGAGGGAGCGGTAGTGTCCATGTGTCCTGTATCCTCCTCTTCTCTCCCTCTTCTTCCCTCCTCCCTTCTCCCCCTCCTTCCTACTGCGGACGGCACCTCGGAACAAGGCCTCCTGCCGAAGCGTGGCGGCCGCTGATTCGGCGACGCGAGCGGAGCGACGGCGAGGAGGCCGGCGTGGCTGCCGGGGGAGAGCGCGTGGCAGCTAGCGAGGGCGCAGCGAACGGCAGGCGGGACGCCCTTGGGGGCGGCTTCACATTGCCTGTCCTTTCTTTGCTTGTTCGTGTCTGCTCGTTGCCGTGTATCTTTTCTTAGCTCGCTGATTTCTCTCTCTCTCTCTCTCTCTCTCTCTCTCTCTCTCTCTCTCTCTCTCTCTCTCTGTCTCTCTCTCTCGCTTTCTCGCTTTCTCTTTCTTTCTCCTACTCGCTTTCTCTCTTGCTTTCTCTCTCTTTCTCTCTTTCTCTCAATCTCGCACTCTCTCTCTCTCTCTCTCTCTCTCTCTCTCTCTCTCTCTCTCTCTCTCTCTCTCTCTCTCTCTCTCTCTCTCTCTCTCTCTCTCTCTCTCAACTTTCTCCCGTTCCCTTTCTTTCCGTCTTCCTTTACCTTTCCATATCCGTCCTTCTGTCTCTCCTTCCCTCTCCCTCTCCCTCTCCCCCTCCCTCTTTCCTCCTTACCACCACCTCCCCTCTTCCTAAGGGTTGGCCTTGGGAGTCTACAAGGGAAGGCGAAGCGAAGGCCTTGACAGAAGGCCAAGGCCGAGCTGGCACAGGGGGGCGCGGGGGTGGGGGTGGGGGTGCCTGGTGGTGAAGGAGCGGGGCGCTGGGGTTTAGTCATGTGATGTTATTATTTGCTGACGTTTCAGGAGCAACGCAAACGTGTGGGAGGATTCATTCATATTTTGGTAAGACTATTGTCAAAGTAGAAAAGAAATGTCTTTTTGAGGAAACTACATTGCGAAGCAGAAGTTGCTTTGCGGCGGCGGCGGCGAGAGACAGCGCGAGCGTCGAGAGCACAGCCTGAGCAGCCGAGGCTCAAGAGCAGCCTGAGTGTGGGTGAGCGAGCGAGGCGGGTGTGGGTCCGAGGGCAGGGGTGGGGGAGGAAGGGTGTGGGGAGGGAAGCCAAGGGGGTTGGGGTAAGGGAGGGAAAGGGGATTGAGTATGAGTGGAGGGTGAGGGGAAGGGAGCAAGGGGGTGGGAGGGGGAAGATGAATGTTGCAGCCACCATTAATTACTGCAGCAAGTGACACACGCAGGAGGCTCCGCTTCTGGTGTTCCTCCTCCTCTTGGCCGCCTCGGTGGTGGTGGCGTTCAGACTCACGCCCACGCCCACACTCGTATACACACAACACAAACGGACATATGTGTCGGCAAGCTCATGCACGCACACTTCCATTTAGAAATGTGTGTGAATTCATATTTAGACGCGGAAACGACCATGCACGTATACTAAAGTAGTCAGAAGCTCGCGTGCACACAAGCACGTACATAAACACCCATGCATTGTCATTCGTGGATTTGTGAAGATCGGAAGAGGGAGGTGTCGTATTTGAGGGACGGTTGCCAATGCGCCAGAAAAGTTAAATATCGAACGCGTTTGTGGCCATCCCTCTCCCTTCCCCAGCGCCCTGCTCGTCTCACTCGGGCAGCGGGAGCAGCCGGGCGCCGTCGCCACCTCGGTCTGCTTTCGGGAACAGCGCTACGTCATGCGCGTCGGTTCAAGTGCCTTTCGGATAAGAAAAAAATGTTTATTAACGAGAAGCCATTTATAGCCCCCCCCCTCCTCTCTCTCTCTCTCTCTCTCTCTCTCTCTCTCTCTCTCTCTCTCTCTCTCTCTCTCCTCCTCCCTCCCTCCTCTCCTCCTCTCTCCCTCTCTCCCTCCCTCCCTCCTCTCCCTCCCTCCCTCCCTCCCTCCCTCCTCCCTCCTCCCTCCCTCCCTCCCTCCCTCCCCCTTTCTCTCTCTCTCCCTCTCTTTCTCCCTATCCTTCTCCCTCTCTTTCTCTCTCCCTCTCCCTCGCCATCCACCACCCTCACCCCCACCCAGTGTCTCCCATCCGGGGTAGTGTTTATGTCGTGTTCTTGCGCCTTGTAAGACATGCTCCTGCAGGGAGTCTGCAGCGTCATAAGCGAGTCTTTGCGAGAGGATCAATCATGCCGTTGCAAGGGAGTGTGTGTCCCTCTTGCAGAGCACCAACTGTTGCGTCCTCCTCACTGACCCTTCCACCCTCATTTATCAACCCCTCCTCATCCTTTTCCCCTCATTGTACCTCCTCCTCGCCCCTCCCCCCTTCCCTCTCTTACACTCACCCCTCCGGACACCGTTAAATTTTAGTCCTCTAAGAGATTTATGTGTTTGAGTTGTCAGGTTGCACCCTCTCTCCTCCCTCCCCGCTCTCCTCCCTCCCCTCTCTCTCCTTCCTCTGTCTATATCCTTCTTCATCCTTTGACTTCTCCTTTCCTTTTCCTCTTTTTTCCGCTTCTCATTCTGCCCTTCTCCCTCCTCCTCTGCTTCTCCCACTTCCCCTACTCCACGTCCCCTTTCTTTCCTCTCCCCTCGCTGCCTCTGTTTTCGTATTTTGATGGTAGACTCTTCTCTCAGTCTCTCTCTCTGTCTCTCTCTTTCTCGTCCTTCCCCCTCTGCACTTGTTAATGGTTCATAGCGTTTGTCTGTGAATCACCGTTGTTAGCTGTTCCATAATTTGCTTTTATTTTTTCCCCAGTCCTTTTGGCATTTCCTGTAACTTTGTTATTGCTGTTATTTCTTTTTCGCTCTCCCCTTATATTTTTCCTTTTCCTTTTCGCATCTTCTTCAGTTTATTTTTTTCGCATTTCTTTATCTTTCGTCTGTCAGGATCCATTTCCTTTTTTTTCTTTTTGTTTGCTCTTGCTGCCCCCCTCTCTCGTCGCTGCTCCTCTTATGTTTGCTTGTCTCTCCTGCTTCCTCTTCAGTTTCTCTGGACCCTCCCTTTATTCCCTGGAGTTCCATTTCTATCTCCTTCTTCCCCGCCCGTCACTTCTCATTGGTTCTTTTAAGTCTCTCTCTCTCTCTCTCTCTCTCTCTCTCTCTCTCTCTCTCTCTCTCTCTCTCTCTCTCTCTCTCTCTCTCTCTCTCTCTCTCTCTCTCTCTCTCCCTCTCCCTCTCCCTCTCCCTCTCTCCCTCTCCCTCTCCCTCTCCCTCTCCCTCTCCATCTCCATGTCCATCTCCCTCTCCCTCTCCCACTTCTCTCATCCTCCCATCCGTTCTTCCTTTCTTCCTCCCTTATCTCCCTCCCTCCCTGCAACCCTTTACGTCTCTCCTTTTTACAACTTTTACATTCCATTCTTCTCTTCTTTCCCTTTCTCCAACCTGCTAGTTTATTATTATCCTGTGGGCGTTTCCGTGACGTTGCACCCTGTGACCTTACCTCGCTCGTTCTTGCAGACATACCGACTGATTCTGCGAACCCCCCCCCCCCTCCCGGCCGACCCATCACTACTCCCCTCTGTTTCCAAAAATCCTTCCTGGTCTTCATTGCCCCTTCTCTCAAATTCCCCCTTCCCATTCTCCCACTACCACCCTTCCTCCTCATTGCTCCCTTACCCCTTTGCTTGTACCCAGATCCACCCTCCCTCCTTTCCCTATTCCTCCCTCCCTCCCTCCCTTCCCCATTTCTCCCTCCCCTCCCTATTCCTCCCTCCCTCCCTCCCTTCCCCATTCCTCCCTCGCTTCCCCACCCCGGTAGACATTATGGCCCCTGCTCTCCCAGTAATTGGGGAACAATAACAAATCGGGAGGGTTGGAAGGAGCCGGGGGCGCGGCGGCGGAAGAGGGGAGCACCGGGACCTAAACCGGTTAGGGGAAGGTCGCCGGGGGAGAGGGGGAGGGAGGGGGGGAGGGGGAGGCCTTGCTGCCGCCGAAGCCCCAGCGACTACGCTGCCGCCGCCGTTGCTGGACCCGCTGTTCCGCTCCTGCAGCTTCTCGCTCGCGCCTTCTCTGTCTGGCTCTTTGAATCACTGGGCTTTAAGTTTATCACTGGCTCTGTGTCCTCTCCATTAGTCCCGTTTATTCCCCCCCCCCCTTCTCTCTCTTCCTATGTTCTCTTCTTCTCCCTTCTCCCCCCCCTCACCGTTTCCTCTCTCCTTCTCTTCGCTTACCGTATATTCCCTCCTCTGTTCATTACACCCAATTCTCTCCCTCTCGCTTTCCTTCTCTTCTTTCCCCGCCTCCTCTGCCTCCTCTGCCGCCACCCGGGAAAGGGGGCGGCGCCCAAATTGAATTGTTCCGCGTCTGTGTGGATTTGCAGTCTGCTATTTGTGCATAAGTTCTATTACTTGTTCTGCTGTTATGTTGTTCGAAGGGAAAGTTTGGGGGTTCCATCCACACCAGCTTTTTATGAATTTTATTTCTATATTTATTATTATTATTATTATTGATTTTTATCATCATGATCATCATCAATAACATCAATATCATTATTTTAGTTATTAGTTTTTCTACCATAGTATCAACACGGTATTGTTTTTTCCATTCATTATTATTATTATTGTTGTTGTTGTTGTTGTTGTTGTTATTGTTATTACCATAATTATTATTGTTATTATCGTTATTATTATTATTGTTGTTATTATTATTATTATTATTATTATTATTATTATTATTATTATTATTATTATTATTATTATCATTATTACTTTTGTTATTATTGTTATTATTAGTTATTAATATTATCATTTTCATTATTGTTATATATTTTTTTCTTATTGAGAATTGGTTCTTATTTTGTATGTGATTTAAAGAAAAAGACTGGAATACCTACCTACCTCCTCTCTCTTCCCCCCCCCCCCCTCTCTCTCTCTCTCTCTCTCTCTCTCTCTCTCTCTCTCTCTCTCTCTCTCTCCCTCTCTCTCTCTCTCCCTCTCTCTCCTCTCCCTCCCTCTCTCTCCTCTCCCTCCCTCTCCCTCTCCCTCTCCCTCTCCCTCCCTCTCCCTCTCCCTCCTCCCTCCCTCCTTCCTTCCCTCTCTCTTACTTTAATTTTCTTTGTTTCTTCCTTCTTTCTACCTGTAGCACCCTCCCCTATCCTGTGGTCCCTCTCATCTCCCCCGCCCTGTGCCTCGCCACCTTGCCTTTCGCACCCTCCGCTCATCTCGGCTCCTTCGCCTCTCTGCCTCTTCTCCTCTTCGCTTCTTCTGCATCTTTGCCCCTTGCTAAGACCTCTCTTTGCCCCTTCTCCTCCGCTTTTATCTCTACTTCTCTTATTTCGACCTTTCCTTCGGTCTATTAGTCCTATATTATCTCCTACTCCCGGAAAAGTGCGGACTGGCGTTGGGTCTGTGTTATTTGGCCGTTTGTTCTTCCCTGATGTTTCCTTGTTTTCTTATTCTTTCTAGTCCTTTTTTATTGCGTGATTCTTTCAGTCTCCTTTGGTTACCTTTCTGCATCGCGTCATTCTTTCCCTCATTCCTTTCTTTCCCTTTCCAGCTTATTGTGTTGTCTTAGTTTTTACAGGTATCCTGTTATTTTCCTTTTTTTCTTTCTACTATTCTTTTGTCTTCTCCATTCCGGCTTTTTCGATCCATTTCCCTTTTCTTTGTTCTTTTCTTTCGAATTTCCTCTCGTTATTTTTATCCCATTTCGACGTCACTCCTTGTTCTTTCCCGTTTCCCTTAGCCCCTTCTTCTCCGTCCGGTTCTATTCCCCGTTGTCTGTCCTCTCCTGTTTGTTGGCATCCCGTGGGAACGGAGAGCGGGAGGAGAGAAGGAAAGAAAGAGAGGAGGAAATGAGAGAGAAAGAGGGGGAAGGAGGAAGAAGAAAAGGTTAGAGAGGGGGTAAGATGAACTACGAGACAGGGATAAGAGAGAAGAGAAGAAAGAGGAGATGAGAGGAAGGATGGAGAGAAAAGATGAGAGGAGGGAAGGAGAGAAAAGATGAGAGGAGGAAGGAAGAGAGAAAATGAGAGGAGGAACGATGGATGTGTGTGTGAGAGAGAGAGAGAGAGAGAGAGAGAGAGAGAGAGAGAGAGAGAGAGAGAGAGAGAGAGAGAGAGAGAGAGAGAGAGAGAGAGAGAGAGAGAGAGAACATTATGGCATCACTGCACTCCAGTAAAGAAAATGAAAACAGGAGGGAATGGGATGCAATGTATAGGGCGAGATTGCATTAGGTCGTTGCACGGGGCATGAAACGGCGGTCGGCGGCGAGGGCGAGGGGCCGGCGCGGCTTTGCGGATAAATAAAGCCTTAAGCCGCAGGGTGTCACTCGCGCCGCCCGCAGCCCGCATGCATGCGTTTTACGCGATTAATTAAGCCAGTCCTTCGTCTTTTTAAGATTATTACTTATCTTGGCTTTGTTTCTTGTATTCTTGTGTTTTTGTAAGGAATGAACTGGCCAACTTTTATGTGTCAGCCATTAGGTCGTTTCGCCGTGTCGACTCATGATTATCTAGCCTGCATCCTGTATTCATTTACCCCAGGGGGAAAGGGGATTGACTGGCTTCAGGCATAGGTGTTTAGGATGCCCTCTCGTGCATGCCCCATCCCCATGGGCTTAGCCCCCTCCCCTCTAATGGGCTTAGCCCCCTCCCCTCTAATGGGCTTAACCCCCTTTCCCTTTAGTGGGCTTAGCTCCGCCTCCCCTCTAGTGGGCTTAGCCCCGCCTCCCCTCTTGTCGGCTTTGCCCCCCCACCCCTCTAGTGGGCTTAGTCCCCTCCTCTCTACTAGGCTGAGCTCCCTCCCCCTCCTTCGGTCGTCCTTCCTCCCGCAAGATGAAGAATGTTTGTCGCACATTTGTCTCTTTAATGATTTCCCCTTTTCCAGCGTCTTTCGCTTTTTCTTCTAGGGGACGTCTCGAGATATTCTCCTTTCCCTTTCCCCTTGTCTTGAGAGCGAAGCAAAGAGAGAGAGACGTGGAGAGAAAGAAATAAGTCGGCCCCCGAATCGAGCGAACCGGGAAGACACGTTGTCGAGACGGAAGGAACCGCATGGCTGGGAAGGCTCACCAAAACTCATTTGAAAGTTTCGATTCTTATCAAAGGGAAGGAGGGGGAGGGCGAGAGGATGGCCACGGGGGGGGGAGTGGTTGGAGGAGAGGGGGGGGAGGGAGGGGGGGGGTGGGGGAGGGCTGGGGCTTCGGTAAGGAGTCTTAGAATGGATCGGAATGGTGTCGGAACTCAACAATGGATTTCTGGTTTCATTTTCCAGGAGGGGGGGCGGAGGGGGCTGGAGATTCGCCATCAGCGGGATTGAAGGCTTTGGAGAGACAGAGCTGTGGGTAGAGGGGGGGGGGTGACAGGGCCTTGGGGGGATGTGGTGGGGGCGGGGAAGGGGGGGCGTGGCAGACGAAGGCGGCGGAGGCAATGGCAGGGATTGTGTTCCGAATCTCGGGCGTCGAGGCGGCGGGCGGAGGA
>NC_091567.1:36242858-36257858 GCF_042767895.1 Penaeus vannamei
AGAGAGAGAGAGAGAGAGAGAGAGAGAGAGAGAGAGAGAGAGAGAGAGAGAGAGAGAGAGAGAGAGAGAGAGAGAGAGAGAGAGAGAGAGAGAGACTGTAGTTACAGAAGTTTTTTTTTATGTTATACCCGTAGGGGTCGAAATGCTTTCAATTTTTATCCTGTCATCTGTCTGCTAAGCCTCGGCCATTCATACTTCCTGTACCGTAGCTATTTTTGTGAATTGCCTTTTATTTCCCCTCCCCTTCAGTTTTTCCTTTTTACTTTCCCTCTTTTTCCCTCTTTCTCTCGCGTCCCCCTCCCTCTCCACGTTCTCACCCGGTTCAGATCCCGCTTTTTACCCTCCACCTCTTCCGTTCTTTTCCCTTTTTCTTTTTTCTTCTCTCCCCACTCCCCTTTTATCATTCTCTCTTCCTTTGAGCCTTCCTTGTCGCCCTGTCATTCCCATCTTCCTTTTTCTTTCCTTCCTTCCTTTCCTTCTTCCTTCCTTCTTCCTTTCCTTCTTCCTTTCCTTCTTCCTTTCCTCTCCTTCGTCCTTCCTTTCCTTCTGCCTATCCGCGGCTTGGTGTCTTATCTTCCTACCTTCCTTTCCTTCTTCCTTCCTTCCTTCTTCCTTTCCTTTCCTTCTTCCTTCCTTCCATCCTTTCCTTCTGCCTATCCTTGGCTCGGTGTCTTATCTCCCTCGGCCAATGACTCCCCTTAATCTCCTTTGTCTCTGAAGTTTCATCTCGACCACTCCGCGATTGCTGCGCCGGAGTCTTAAGTGTTTTGCGGAAACTTTCGGGGGAAAAGAAGAAGGGAAGAATAGAAAGGGAAAGAGAGAGGAGAAGGGGAAAAAAATATAACGATTAAAAGGAATTCAAAAGTGTTGGCCCATTCTCCGGGGCCGTAAATGAATGTCCTTTCTCTGCGTTCTTTTTTTTCTTCGTCTTTTTTCTTCTCCCTCTCCCGCTCTCTCTCTTGCTCTTTCTCCATTTGTGACCTCAGAGACTCTTGATATAAGTCTCTCTCTCTCTCTCTCTCTCTCTCTCTCTCTCTCTCTCTCTCTCTCTCTCTCTCTCTCTCTCTCTCTCTCTCTCTCTCTCTCTCTCTCTCTCTCTCTCTCTCTCTCTCTCTCTCTCTCTCCCCTCCCCCTCCCCCCCTCTAAATAATTTTCTCATTCATTCCCACTAATTCTCCCCGATTCCCCTCTCCTCTTCCTTTCAGGAGGAACCGAACCCGGCGATTACTTACACAAAAGTTTTCTCTCTTGATTCCCCGACGAGTTAATTTGGAATTCATCGTCGTCGATCTCTCGGTGATGGGATTCGAGTCTCCTTTTGAAAGCGCTAAAGGGATCAGGACGCGCTCGCGCTAAATTGGCCGCGATCGGCTTTTGTTCGGGGCGCCGGCGGTGTTTGCGTCGCGCCGCTCGGGTCCGGAGGGGGAGGGGGAGGGGGGCGGCAGGAAAATAACGCGCACACCTACGCGCGCGCACTCGCTCACTCGTTCTGTGGTTTTAAAATTCGTTCACTCGCTCATACTCTCTCTCTCACACACACACACACACACACACACACACACACACACACACACACACACACACACACACACACACACACACACACACACACACACACACACACACACACACACATACATGTACGTATGCATGTGTGCATACATTTTTGCATGTATATACCACATGTATTTCCCTTGCTGACCTTCCTGCCTATTATTCCCACTCCCTTCATTTCTCTTTGACTCCCACTTCCTTCTCCCTCCCACTTTGTTTCTTTGATTTTAGCGCAGGTCAGTGTCCCCCACTCTCGTCACTTTTATTCTGAGACCCACAGAAAGCAGGTCCCAAATCCCGGTGGACTCCGACCCAGCGTGCTTACGTCAGCATGCCCACCGTACCCAGTCACGGCCGAGGCGATGAGCGGGGCGACCGGCCGCAAACGCTGTTGCTACCAAGGTCTATGTTAGTACTTACGTAGACCTCGGTTGCTACTTGACGGAAAGCAAGCGATGCCATGTCCACAGCCAATGCTCGAGTCCCCCCTCCCCCAGTCCGGCTCCTTCCTACTTACCTCCTTTAGTCTTCCTTTCGCTCAATTTGCTGATTCTACATGTCTTTTGCATTCCACGAACTGAGATCATTTGTATTGCAACTTGCAACTTTGTTAGCTGTGATGTGCTGTTGCAAATCAGCTGTTTTTATGCATGACCAACGTCTGCATTTGTCACTAACTTTTTTTTTCTTTTTTCCTTTGTTTTTGTTCCTCTGTTCTTCCGCCTTCTCCTCCCTATCCATCGTCGTGCTTGTGTCGGCATTTTGTTACGAAAATGATCGGAGAATTGCCTTCGCGGCGCGTTTCTGAGCCCTGGGCTTTTCGTAAACGTACTCTCGCGCGTTTTCGCTTCTTCCTCTTTTCCCCTCTCTTTCCCGCCCGCTTCCCTTCCCTCCCTTCGTCTCTTAATTCTCCTTCTCTCTCCTCTCTTCTTTCACTCCCGTCCTCTACTCTTCCTCCTCCTTTCCTCCTCGTCCTCTTCTTCCTCCTCTTCGTCGTCCTCGTCCTCTTCCTCCCCATCCTCTCCCAATGTTCCCTCTTCCTCTCTCCACTTCTCTCCTCCTGCCCTCCCCCTCCCTTTCGTTTGCCCTTGTGTACCCCACTCGTCAAAGGTTCCCTAATATCGTTACGTGAAGGTACTACAGAGTTGGACGCGGATAAAGGGAGAATGAAATTGAATTTGTGTGCGGATGAAGAGCCTCCGCCTCTGAGTGGCGCACTTTGCTCCTCCCCCCCTCCCCTCCCCTCCGGCTCCCCTCCGCCTCCCTGCATTTCCCTCTTTTTGGTTACTTCTCCCGCACACAAGCAAAGGTCAATTACACACGGCGACGCTTAGTTTCGAATTCTATTAGTGTGAACCCATCGGTGATTGCCCCTCCTGCCTCCTCCTCCTCCGAATCCCTCGTCGTTTCGCGGACTCCTGTCGCTCTAGCAGCCCCCCACCCCTCACCCCTCACCCCTCACCAGTGCCTCGATCGCGTCACGGCCAGCCTCTGCTTCTGCTTCTCTTGCTTTTGATTTCGTTAATTAATCTTCGCGCAGGAGAGGGGGCAGATGACGGCAGGTTGATGACGAAGAGGGGAGGATCTATAGGGAGCCGATGCCGATGTTTTGTTCCCCTCGCTCTCCCTCTCCCTCTCGGGGGGGAACTAAACGGGTTGGGAAGTTGGGCGGGGAGAGATGAACAGGAGGCAGGGGAGGGACGGCAGCGAGAGGGGATTCTGGAAAGGGAAGAAGAGTGGAGGAAGAGAAGAGGTTGGAAAGGAGGGGAGGAAGGGTATCGGGAGATGAGAAGGGAGAACACTTAGGCCTTCCTACTCAGTGCGACCAGGAGGAGGGAAGGGGGCAGGGAGGGTAGGGAGGGGCGTGGTGACAACAGGGAGGGGACACGGAAACCCAGGAACCGCATTTTTTAATTTCAATTACCCGTGTCCATCTGTTGAACCACCGCGTGCCCGTAAACATGTTAGAAGTGGCAGTTTAGTCCGAACAAATGTTCAATATTTCTGTAATTGTTGTTATTAATATTATGATTATCGTCGACGTTTGTTCTTGCTACTGCTTTTATGGTTATTATGATTATATATTCTGGATATTTTTTTGGGTATTCCATGTAATGATTATTGGTAGACTGTCTATTAGATTTGTCAGAACTGAGGCGCAGTATGTAAAACAAGTTGTGGAGAATTACAAAGTATGTGCCAAGTAATTGCCTCTCCGTTGTGAAACTTTCCATTCTCACAGCTCGTTTGCCTTTATTGTTTGTATGGTGATTAGCATTGCATGGGGGAGGGGGGATCTGGCAGTATCAAAGCTCCCTCGGCGATAGAGCAAGCTTGCTCACCATACCTTGACATAAGTTGCAGAGTGTGCACTGAACAAATACGGGTGTGCGCCGTGTCTTGATTGTTGTCGGATGAGAGGGGCTCCCTCTCCCCTCTTCCTCTGTTCCTATTCCTCTCTTCCTTTAGTCCCTCGCCTCTTTTCCCTCTCTCCTTACCCCCTTCCTCCTCTGTCCCCATTCCTCTCTTCCTTTCTTCTTTTCCCTCTCTCCTTACCCCCTTCCTATGTCCCCATTCCTTTCTTCCTCTTTTCCCTCACTCCTTACCCCCTTCCTCCTCTGTCCCCATTCCTCTCTTCCTTTCTTCCTTTCTTCTTTTCCCTCTCGCCTTGCCCCGTTCCTCATTCGTGTAAACTTCATTGTGGAACTAATATTTGGCTAATGTTTCTTTTTCCCGCAGAGTTTGTTATGACAGGCGGGCAATATGCGAGGTTTTGGGGGAGAACTTGACGTGGTAGAAATTCTTATTCATTTTTGCTTCACAATTTTATTATGGAAGGAAGGAAGAGGCAAAGAGATGGGAATGATGACGAGGGGGAACAATGAAATAGAAAACGAGAGGGAGGGAGGGGGAGGAGGAGGAGAAGGGGAGAGGGGAGGGGAGGGGAGAGGAGAGGGAAGGGGAGAATGGGAGAGAGGGGGAGAGGAAGTGATGGAGATGGGGAGAGAGGAGGGAAGGAGGGAGGAAGAGGAAGAGGAAGAGAGAGAAAGAGCGAGGGAGGGCAGGGGAGATAGAAAGAAGGTTGGAGGAGGAGACGAGACCGTGATTATGAGAGAGAGAGAGAGAGAGAGAGAGAGAGAGAGAGAGAGAGAGAGAGAGAGAGAGAGAGAGAGAATCCACGAATGAGAAGCGAGAGGCGACGGCCGATTATGATGGAGACAATTCACTCGCCGAATTGTGATGGAGGCGCGAGCGAGTGAGCGAGCGGGAGTCATTACTCGGCGATTGATGCACGTTGCTAAGTGTTGCACGAGCTGCCGCGGATCTTGGAAATTGACAACGCTGTAGAGGAAGAAATTGGAGAGGAGGGACGGGAAGGGAGGGTTGTATGAGCACCGGGGGGAGGGGGAGGGGAGGGTTGTATGAGCACCGGGGGGAGGGGGAGGGGAGGGTTGTATGAGCACCGGGGGGAGGGGGGAGGGGGGAGGGGAGGGTTGTATGAGCACCGGGGGGAGGGGGGAGGGGGAGGTGGCGTATCAGCAAATGCTCCGTCATTAACGGGGTTCCCGGAGGTTACGTAATGGATGGAGGAAAGTAGGTTTTACGATGCGATACCTCGCCGGGGAGGGGAAGGGGGTGGTGGGTGGAGGAGAGGGGCTGAAGCAGAGAAGTTTGAGCCAGAGATGACGGGATTAAGGGCAGGGTGATGACTGGTTAACGGTGACGCCTTTCTCCCTTAGGGATAAGGGGGCGGGGCTTGGGGGGGAGGGGAGGCTTCCGATGAGGATTGGGTTGGATTCGGAAAAAGAAAACAAAAGAGAGTTGCGTATACACGCGCGCGCGCACGCATAGGGAAGCGAGTGCCACTAAAGGTGGCCGCCCGCGTTGCCGCGCGCCCGCACGCCCCTCCCCTTGACAAAGGCGCGGCGTTATTGGACACTCGGCCCGGGAAATAATGGCCGGGAAATAAATAGGCGAGTTCACTTTCCAAGAGTTATAGCAAACTGCGGACGATGTGCAAGTGGGGAAGGGAGGGGAGAGGTGGGGAGGGAGGGGAAGGAGGGTGGAAGGGGAAAGGGGAAGGATTAAAGATTTGACTTGCAAATGATCGCTGCGAATTGACATGCCTTATACAACATCAAGGATGAGGAGGAAATTACAGGCGAGGGAAGTCGCTTGGCAGGTGCGCGCTCTGACCTGTGTGCGTTTGTGTGTTTTGTGCATGGGTGCGTGCGTCCATGTGTGTATGTATTTCTGTGCCTGTGCACGTTTTTGTGGACGTCACCTGCGTACATGCGACCTGTTGAAGAATGGAGTGCCTCCAGCCGGCGCTGCGCAGACGCCGCGTAAGGCGTACCACACCTGCGCAGTCTATTTTTGGCGTCAATTCATACTCTGCATTCGGTGGGGGGGGGGGGGCACGAGGGCAGGGTGGCGGGGCGCGACGGGCGCGGCGACACAAACAGAGGCATTTTGTGTCCGGGCGGAGCGACGACGAGGCTGCGGGAGGGCGAAGAGAGAGAGTAAGGGAAGGGAGGGGAGGAGGGGCAGGAGGAGGAGGAGGAGGAGGAGGAGGAGGAGGAGGAGGAGGAGGAGGAGGAGGAGGAGGAGGGGCAGGAGGAGGAGGAGGAGGAGGAGAGAGTGGCGCTGGTGTGGAACCTGTCTGGGACGTGTTTGCATTATACATGAGGTAAGGGAGATGGAGTCGACCCCAGCATTAAGAAGGTGTTTGCTGGTCCTTTGTGAAGCAATGCGAGGTACGGCCGCTTCCTTTTTCTCTGGCCGCCCGGGGCTCCACGCCCGAAAGGCTGTTGGCGCGGTGGAGGCGCTCTCGGAGGGCGCCCCTGGAGCTAAGCGCACCGCGTGAATAGGAGAGTAGCATGATGGCGGTAATACGATGAAACTGAAGAGGAGGAGGGAGTGGAGGCGACGACAAATGATGATAGGAATGATATTACTATCATATTGATAATAAAAATGATTTAAAAAATCATAAAAATGATGATTGATAATAATGATAGTAATATTATTATTATTAAAAAGGAAAGCAGAAAATGCAGTTCGAGGAGGAGGTGGGATTTGAATTTTCCCGCCGCCGCTTAAGGGAGACGGCTCGAGGCGGCGCCGTTAAGCGAGGATGGCTGGGGCCGCATCCGTGTGCTCGACCCTCCTCGACGCTGCGACCACTTAGGCGTTCTAGAATCTAGAATTCACGAGGCGCCTCTCTCCTGCTCTCCCTCTCTCTTTCCCTCCCCCCTTCCCGCGTCCTCTCCCTCTCCCTCTCCCTCTCCCTCTCCTCTTCCCATCCCTGCTTCCATCTCTTGCCCTTCCTTCTCTTTCCCTTCTACCTTCCCGCTTCGTCTTGTTCTCCCTCTCCTCTTCCCATCCCTGCTTCCATCTCTTGCCCTTCCTTCCTTCCCTCCCTACATCCCTCCCTCCCTCCTTCCTTCCTCCCTCCCTCCTTCCTTCCCTCCCTCCTTCCTTCCTTCCCTCCTGCTGACGGCGGCGAGTGGCCCCCGCGCGCCCGAGGCCCGTCTTATGAGCGATAACCGGCCCCGATAAAGGGCCCCGGGGAGAGTACGGAATTAAGAGATAAGGAGCCGCCTCGCCCTTCATTTCCAGCCTTGCTTCTTTTCTTGCTTCCTTTCTTCCTTCTGTTCCGTTTACGATCTCTTCCCGTTGCTTATTCCCTGCTAAATGTTCTTCCTCTCTCTTTTGTCAGCAAATGCTCACATTTCTCATTTGAAGGAAAGTTTGTTTTTTCGAGGCGCTTTCGACCCGAGTGGGGGATCAAGAATCATCGAGATGGAGATGAGGGGTTTATATGCGCGCGCGCACGCACACACACACACACACACACACACACACACACACACACACACACACACACACACACACACACACACACACACACACACACACACACACACACACACACACTAGTATATTGAGAGGATGAGGGAGAGGGAGAGAGAGGGAGAAGGAGAGAAAGAGGAAGAGAGGGAAAGGGAGAGGGGGTCCCCGACAGAGGGAGAGGGAGAAAGAGAGTCAGGAAGAGGGAGAGGGAGAGAAGCCAGGACAGGTAGGACAGGAGGGGAAAGCAAGGCTGTAGTAGGGGTCTCGCCGAGACAGGTGGGACGGAGAGATAGCGGGGGAAAGGGGGGGGGGGGGCTCGAGTATCAGCTCGTGGATCAATACGTCACATAGTAACAGATCCACGCGGGAGTATTATACGTGTGAGAAGACTAAAAGGGTTGGTGCCCCCCCCCCTTTCATTTTCCCCATCCCTCTCCCTCCAATTTTACATCCGCCCTCTCTGCCCCCACTGAAGGTGGTGGGGATCACCCCTCTCCTTTTTTCCAGCCGCCCCCTTTTCTCCGCGTTCTGAGGCGATGGTGCGAGCTGGAGGGAGTGAATTCGGATGTAAGACCCGAGCCGCGAATCCCAGGAAATCGTATGAGACGAGTGACGCAAGTGAAATGATAAGGACATACGCATACATACATGATATGGGTAGGAAGACGGGGCCTCCTCAACAAGGGAGAGCGAGATGCGAGCGGGAGATGAGAACACAGGGTGATGGATGCTCCTGATGCTGCTGCAGGTGAAGCGGAGGAGGGAAAGGATGGGTAAAGGCGCATGTGGGGGAGGGAAAGCGGGGGAGTGTTGTATATGGCGAAAGTGTGAAGGTGTAGGGGTGATGCTGAAAGCGAAGGGAAAGTTTCCGGTGGCTTCAGGGGTGGGGTGGGGGGGAAGCGTGACTGGATGTGCAAGCGGAGGGGAGAACGAGGGGAGGTGGACATAGAGAGGTTAAAACCCATCACGAGAATGGAGTAATAACAGTCGACGTAACGGAGTAACCGAGTTTGCATAACAGTGCGTGCGAGTTTTCTCTTTGATATTAAGGTCGCGGTGCCTCCGAGAAGTGTTTATGGCCGAAGCTTTTTTTCTTCTTTGATTGGTGGATTTGGCTCGGAAGTTGTGCCTTCAGCGAGCGTATTTTCTCCGATTTAATCCATCCTCAGCGACAGTGGAGCTGGAAATGAGTATTCGCGCGAGTTTTAGTGCGGAGTGGAAGTGCGAAAATTGCTGTGGGTTGTAGGGGAAGGTGCGAGAATTACGAGGTGGTCGTGCGGGTAGAGTAGGTGGTTGTAGGTGGGGCTTGGGTGGAGTTGCGCCGAGCCCGGCAGGAAACGCCCATCGCAGACACGCCGCTGAATGGGTCGCGTGTGAATGAGAGAGAAAATACGACATTGGTGGCGGGCGAACCTTCGCCGACGCCGCTGTGCGGGCGTGGTATAGCCCTCCCTCTGTCTCCTCCGGCAGGGACCCCTCCTCTCGGGCGCTGTCCCTCTCCCCACCCATCTTCTCTCATTTTTCTTTGCTCCATCCCCTCTCCCCATCCCCCCTTCCCTCTCCTACCCTTCTACCCTTCTACCCTTCTACCCTGTCCTCCCGCGAGCGAAGGGAAGGGGTCGCCCCATTCTCACTCGGTGCTGCAAAACAAAACCTCCATAATTGCCATCATCAGCAGCGCCGTTTGTAAGTCATCTCACCCTGGACGCCACAGCGGAGCGTGTGAAGTCAAGGACGCAGACGGCGGCGCTGGAGGGGGGGGCGAGGGGGCGAGGGGGATCTCGTCACGTGACATGGCTGAGTGTAACTTGATTTCGAGTTTCGCCTTCCCTTTGATGCCCTTTGACGTCCTGTTGGCGAGGCTTTGGTGGCGAGGGAGGAAGGGGAGGCGGGCGGGGAGGGCGGGGAGGGCGGGACAGGGGGGGGGGGCGAGCAGAAGGCGGGAGGAGGAGGGAGGCTGGAAGCTTTGCAATGAAGTCGTAGGGTTTGTTTTGGGTTGCAACTTGCAGCCGTTGTTGACCATTCTTGCGTGAAGAGGAATATCCTGTGGAGAACATGGAGGAAGTAAGACGGATAAAAATGGAGGAGGAGGAAAAAGAGAATAATACTATGATTAAAATCGAGGATGGTTAATAACAATAAATAAATCAATTACGATTTAAAAATAAGGATCCCAAGAGCGCTGATTTAAAGCACACCTTGTTGAAGGCGAATTAAAGATTCAGTAGAAGAAAAACAGTAATAAAGCTGAGGAGGAGGAGGAGGCGGCGGAGGAGGCGGCGGAGGAGGGGGAACTTGTGTCAAGGTGAAAGCGAAAAAATTAGGAATTGATGAAAGAGAATAAGGATAATCCATCTATCTGTCTATCGATCAGTCTGACAATCGATCCATCTATTGGAAGTAGGAAAGAGTAAGACAAGACAAATAAAATATATATAAGGCAGAAAAAAAATTGAAAACCAATTAGACATGGAAAGGAAGAGAAAGAGAGAGAGAAAAGATGGAAGAAAAGAAAAGCGAAAAATATTATAGCAAAAGGCAATAAGAGCGAGGAAGAGAGCGAGAGGGAGGGAGGGAGAGAGGGAGAGGGGGAGGGAGGAAGTAAAGCGTGAGTTAGAGCCTCGTAATTAAGCCAAGCTGAAGTTTTCCAAAAGCTCGTGGAAACAGTTTAGAATATAATGGACGAGTCCGGCGCCGAATTTTTGGGAGAACACGCGGGAGGGAAAAAACGGAGACGGGAAAAACTTACACAAGTTGTAATTTGCGTGGCCGTCTGTTCGTTTCTCTTTTTTTTCATTCTTATTATTTTATTGAAGCTTCTATTAGTCTTCTTTTTTGAAGAATTGGGCCTCTTTGGTAGGCGCCTCTCGGTTCCATGATTGATTTTGGTCAGCTGTTTTTCCTTCATGAGCTTCATTAATGCTTTTTGTGGATTCAAAGAGCACGGCTTGTAAATGCAATGCAATTAATGCCTCACACACCACGCCGCGGCTTGTGTGCGCGCGCGTTCGGCCGTGGCTGTCGGTCGAGATCAGAGGCAGACTCACCCCCGCCCCCTCCCCTTCGCTCTCCCTTAACACTCTCCTCTTCTCCGTTTGCGTAAACCCCACATTCTCACCCGACTTCACCGTCCATTATTATCATAGCTCTCTCTCTCACCCCACACCCTCGCCCGCTCTCACTGCCTCACGCAACCAACTACATCCGTTTGCGCATTCACACATATGCGTACAGAAACACGCACTCACTGTCAGCCTCTCACTCGTTCATTTACTCATTCACGCTTTCTCTCTCTCTCTCTCTCTCTCTCTCTCTCTCTCTCTCTCTCTCTCTCTCTCTCTCTCTCTCTCTCTCTCTCTCTCTCTCTCTCTCTCTCTCTCTCTCTCTCTCTCTCTCTCTCTCTCTCTCTCTCTCTCTCTCTCTCTCTCTCTCTCTCTCTCTCTCTCTCTCTCTCTTTCTCCTCCTTTCCTTCTCTCCCTTTTCTCCTTTCCTTCCTCTCCCTTTCCTTTCCTTCTCTCCCTTTCCCCCTTTCCTTCTCTCACTTTCCCCCTTTCCTTCTCTCCCTTTCCCCCTTTCCTTCCCCCCCCCTCCCCCCCTCCTATTGGACCGCCCGAGATCAGCCCGATTTTTGACAGATAACTTGTGGAATGTTATGAGCCCGGGCAAGACGGAGATTGTTTTATGAATTTGAGGAATGTCTTAAACGAGGAAGGCACGCAGAAGCAGCAGGAAGGAGAGTGAGAGTGAGGTGGGGTGAGAGGTGGGGTGGGGTGGGGGGGTGTAGTGAACGGAAGGGAAGCGAGTGGTAAAGGGAGGAGACGAGAGAGAAAAAAAGAGGATGGGTTGCAGAAATGATTGTGATTCATACGTTTTTTTCTTCTTCTGTCTCGTGCGTTGAAGTCGTTTTCGCGAGACTGCTTCTCTCTCTCTCTCTCTCTCTCTCTCTCTCTCTCTCTCTCTCTCTCTCTCTCTCTCTCTCTCTCTCTCTCTCTCTCTCTCTCTCTCTCTCTCTTTCTCTTTCTCTTTCTCTTTCTCTCCTCCCTCCCTCCCTCCCCCCCTTTACCACGAGCCCCGCCGATTGCCCGCCGACTTCATTCATCACGGATTCCCTTCGTGTCTCCTTTCCTCCCTCTTTCTCCGGTTCTCAGCCCATCTTTTTCGGCATCATTCTCCAGTCCCTTGCCTTGCCTTCGTCCTCATCCCTTCCCTTGTCCATTTCGTCATTGACCTCGCCATCGGAGCCTCACCGTCGCCATTATAATTACCATCACAATTAATCTGGGGATGTATGAGAGAGAGAGAGAGAGAGGGAGAGAGAGAGAGAAAGAGAGAGAGAGAGTACGGGCCGTTTAATCCTCTATTTGCAACTTGAGAGAGAGAGAGTACAGGCCGTTTAATCCTCTATTTACAACTTGTTCGTCGCGTTATTTGAGTGCAAGGGTACTCTCTCTCTCCTCGCGGGGACTCCTTTCCCAAATGCCCACTCGATCACCCGGAGGTTGCGTCGAGTGCAGCCTATTAATGCGTCCCAATTCAAGGAGTTCGCGGCCTGAGGCTGTGGGCGGAGGGGGGGGGGGGGGCGTTGGAGGGGGGATTGTCTTCTCCGTGTTTTTTTTCTTTCTTTCTTTCTTGTCTGACGGATCTTACATCTTCACCTTGTTATTTATTCTCCTTTTTTTCCTCTCTTCACCATGCCTTCATCCACCTATTCCATATTCATATTCCATGGGAGCAAAATAGGATGCTCGGTTCCGCTCCACAGATCATGGGCGTCCCCTCCCCACCTCTCTCTCTCTCTCTCTCTCTCTCTCTCTCTCTCTCTCTCTCTCTCTCTCTCTCTCTCTCTCTCTCTCTCTCTCTCTCTCTCTCTCTCTCTCTCTCTCTCTCTCTCTCTCTCTCTCTCTCTCTCTCTCTCTCCCTCTCTCTCTCTCTCTCATCCCTCTCTCTCTCTCCCCTCCTCATCCCCTCTCCCTCTCCCCTCCCCACTCCCTCCGCCTCTCCTTACCCCTCCATTCCTCTTCTTCCATTATCTATCCCTTCCTTCCGAGCGTCCCCGCCCCCCGTTCGCTTGCAAACGGGCAGCGCGATGCAAAGGGCGTCTCGATGTCCATTCCGTGGCCCTGGCTGCACGTGTTCGGCCTCTAATGCGTGTGGGTCGCGGAGGCGCTGGCGTGGCAGAGCCTTTGCCTCGGCGGCCGGACGCGTCGTCGCCATGACAGGACACTTCCCAAGGGCTCGCCCAGCGAAGCCCAGGCTTGCGGGTGCACAGACACGTCCCACGACGTTGTCGCGAATCCCTTCCCCCGCCTCGTGAGAGCGCGGCGTCTCGTCCTCCTCCCTCCAGCAAAGGTACCTGGACGCTACATTCCCCATTCCACCCCACTCCATCCCCCCTCCTCCATCTACCCATCCTACACCTCTCTCCGACCCCATAAACCCTACACTCCGACCCTACTGTACCTGCTGCTGTAATCAACACCAGCCTGTAATTATGGTTCCTTCTCGCTGTACCCTCCCTCCGCCGTGGACGCTGGAGTGCTCGCTGGGCCCCGTCCTGCGCCGCCGCTCGCTCTCCTCTAGCCCGGTGTCGGTAGAGCCCTTTGCGCACCCGGGCGCAGGGAGAGGAAGGGGAATGGGAGAGAGAGAGAAAGAACGAGAAAGGAAGAATGAGATTAAGAGAAATAAATAGAGAGAGAGAGAGAGAGAGAGAGAGAGAGAGAGAAAGAGAGAAAGAGAGAAAGAGAGAAAGAGAGAAAGAGAGAAAGAGAGAAAGAGAGAAAGAGAGAAAGAGAGAAAGAGAGAAAGAGAGAAAGAGAGAGAAAGAGAGAGAAAGAGAGAGAAAGAGAGAGAGAGAGAGAGAGAGAGAGAGAGAGAGAGAGAGAGAGAGAGAGAGAGAGAGAGAGAGGGAAAACATAGTTTGAATAGGATAGTTGAGAATGAAAGTTGCAACTCAGGTCTCAAGATCTTTAATGTTTCATGCATATGTTCATCAAGACAAAGGCGGGAGAGGATGGGAGTCACGACGGAGCCAGAAGGTCGCGTCAGGTCACGTGATCTGGGTCAACTAATGAAAAGAAAGTTTACAAGTGAACACGAGTTACGGGACGAAGGAAGCTATTGAGGGAGTGGGGGTGAGCGACAGAGAGCATTGCGTCACGGAAGGCAAGAGAAACAGATGAAAGAATGCCGGTTCCAGTTACGAATGCGAAATGGAAATGCCGTGGAAAATGCCCGTAATCGGATCCGTTATGGCGCCGTAGTCCACTATGATTCCGAGTAATGTATCGCCGGCCAAGCTCACAGCGAGAAAGGGTTTCGGATTCCGCTACATTTCCGATGGCTGTCTCCTTTTTTCGGTGTTCCAATCCGCGGACAGCGGTCTCTACCGGACGAATCGGGTGACGACTGTGCTGGCCAGCGCTTCGGCGACGAGGATGACGTGTAGAAGTCCAAATGTATCAGCGGGTGGCGTGTTTGTGCGCGAGGGTGGAGAACAGGGATCCAAATGCGGGGTGGGTTGGGCAGGGGGAGAGGAGAGACGGGGGAGGGGGGGAAGAATGAGGTGGGGGATTGTAGGCGGGGCAGCGTGGGCTTGGGGTAGGGGTGGGGACCGGGTCTGAGTGGCGGGGGGAAGGGAGGATGAGGAGGGAGAGGATGGGTCTGGTGTCCAAGACCATTCACTGTGGTAGTTGGCATCTGTGAGTGTAGCGGAGCGGTGTGCGCGGGAGAGCTCTGACGCCCAGCGCTCGCGTGTGTTTGCGGCAGCCTCGAGACCAGAAGCGTTCTCTCTCGGGCCGGACGAGAAGCTTCTATCCTGAATGTGGTGTTATTTTGTGTCGGATCGGAGGAGGACCTAATAATTTCGAAGTGTAATCTTATAAGTATTGTGTTTGTGAGAAACCAGGGAGTACTCGAAAGGGTTCAGTTGTAGTGAGAAAATGCGAGCCTTTTTTGCTCGGAAATTTGAGGTGGAGTGAACGAGAGAGGGCTGTGAGTGCGGGTTGAAATGCGCTGAGCCATTGTGTAGTGTAAACAAGTGGAGTGCAGGTGCTGTGGCCTGAATACCTCCCCGCCGATGCCACACGATCGAGCTTGGATTAACGCCGAGGGAAAAATGCGATCGAGGAGACAGTGCTGAAGGTTTCACGAGTGACGAGGTGAGTAAGGAATGTTTCGCTTCTAGGGTGAGTCCGGGCGGTTTACTCATTGGAATTTATGTGTTCGATTCGCTTTCATCTTCACTGAGAGAGCTGCGGGGACAGATCCAGGCGCTGCTGCAGTGGACAGTCACAGCGGCTGTGTGTGTGTACAGATGAGGGAGCAGAGGGTCGGCTGTACCGGGGGAGGGCGGGTTGGCGGGTGGGGGGAGGCGAGCGCAGGGGGGCTGCCAGCGCGGGGCTTGGGGCGACTGCGGGGAGGGGGGGGGGGTTAGCGAAGCGAAGAGGAGGCTAAATCTCCCATCTCTAGATTGTGTCGACTTTTTCTTACTTAGAGACGAACTTTCTGTTTCACGCATTCTCTGAGGTCACATGTAGTATACGAAAAAAGCGAGAGAAGGTTGGTGTTTTGAGAAACGTGTTCAGATCCTTT
>NC_091567.1:36272858-36277858 GCF_042767895.1 Penaeus vannamei
TTTTGCATATAGCGTGTGGCGTCCGGTTTTCCTTTTAGAAATGCTTGGAAGCGGCTCCCCCCCCCCTCCCCCCTTACGCAGCCGAGCGCAATCGGCCTGTAACTTCGGGAGGTTCGTTCAGTCGGGCGAGAGCGCCGCTCGGGCCAGGCTTCCGCGCCGTTGGACTTCGAGGTCGAGGGTCCTCTCGATTTCTATTCCATGTCTTATTCTTATTTCGTAAACCCCGTGTCTCCTCATCGTCTTCCCTTCTAAATTTATTTCCATTTTCCATTCTTTCCTTTAGTTATTACCTTTTCCTACGATCCTCACATCCTTGTCTTATTCTTCCACTTTCTCTCATTCTCATTCTTCTTCCTTTCCTTTCCCTCATACATTTACCCTGCACTTCTTCTCCTCGTGTCTCCTATCCCCGGGTCGTCCTCTTCCTCGCCCGTGTAAAGAGGCAAACCCGTTAGAACAGTTATGTTGCAGCTATCAGCGTTTACCAGCCGCTGTTGCAAGGAATAGCAACCTGGGGAGTAGAGTCAACAAGGGGAACTATCGGAGTCTAACTTAGTAACTTTTGCGATTATTGAAGATGGAATGTCACGAATGCAAACTTTTTTAGTTTGCAATTTGCATCGCGGAGCCCGGGCTGGAATAGCAACCTGGAGGTAGCCAGGCAGAAATACACTGGAATTGGCACTAAGTATGGACGGAAATTGCCCTTCTCCATCGGCAGAAGGGGGGGGGGGGCAGTCTTGTGAGCAGTGTCGCTCGTGGGAGACAGCGATCGGGAGGGAGGGGGGGGGAGGGGGGGACCTTCCTTCCCGGAAGCCATTTGAGCTTTCGGAGTGTGATAGTTGAAGGGGGAGGGATACCCCCTTTCCTGAGAACAGAGGGACCTGCGGGCGGCGAGAGGGAAGAACTTGGGCGCCATTGAGAAAGAGGAAGAGTCGGATTAGAGTCGCGACACAGGAACAACGACAGCGAAACGCGACCCGACCCAAGGCGGATTGATCTGCGGGGCCCGCGCGCGTGTAATCCAACGCCGCTGCTTCGTGGAGAGCGACCGAACCTCCGGGGGTGGGGTCTTGGCCACGTCCATCCGCCGTGGGGCGGCAGCGGCTATTGGGCTCGTCGCACCTGGAGGGCATGCGGTGCAGAGGAAGGGTAGAGACACGGCAAAACTACAGGCACACTCCGTGTCATTGTATGTATGTTTGTATGTATTTGTGGACGAGAGTGAGTGAGTGAGATAAAGGGAGGCTCATTTCCACGGCCTTTTCGGCGCTTGCAAGCATCAAGAGAAAGTTGCTGGAGCTGCCTCGGCTGGCCCGCCATGTACGCGCGGCGTTTCCCAGCGGCTCAAGTAGTTGTTGGCAGGTAATTAAAGTCCATCTTGTGCCTGCGGAGCCCACGGCCCGCGGCCATTATTATGTTGATGAGGGTAAACCACATGTTTGCCCGGCGTTAATTTTATATGAGGCCGACGGTGTGTATTGATCCGAGGCCGGGCCGCTGTCCGCCCTGGCCGCTTGGTCGCCGCTCGGCTGTCACTGTTGCTGTCTCCGTTGCGCGGGGTGGCACGCCGATTCTGCTGTTGCGGAAGATACTGTTGTTCCTCGGCTGGGGCGAGATCAGCCGCCCGGGGAGGGAGAGGCAGAAGGACGAAGAAGATTTGGGCGTCCAGGGAAGCATCTGTTGCTACTCGAGCCGAGGGAGGAGGAGGGATAAGGGGAAGAGGAGGAGGAGGAGGAGAGGGAGGGGGGGTAGGCGGGGGGTGTGATGGAGTGGACGGGAAAGAAAAAAATACGCGAGAGAAAGAGGTAGTCTCGGTAATGGGGTATTTCTGTGTGAATGAAAAAGGTACACGCATTCACACGATGTGAATGGAGCAATTTCTCTCTCTCTCTCTCTCTCTCTCTCTCTCTCTCTCTCTCTCTCTCTCTCTCTCTCTCTCTCTCTCTCTCTCTCTCTCTCTCTCGCTCTTTCTTTCTTTGTCTCTCTTTCTCGCGTTCTTTCTCTCTCTTCCTCTCTTTCATTCTCTCTCTTTCTCTCTTTCGCTCTTGCTCTTTCTCTCGCTCTCTCTTTCTCTTTCTCTTTCTCTTTCTCTCTCTCGCTCTTTCTCTTTCTCTCTCGCTCTTTCTCTTTCTCTCTCTCTCTCTCTCTCTCTCTCTCTCTCTCTCTCTCTCTCTCTCTCTCTCTCTCTCTCTGACTCTCTCTCTCTCTCTCTCTCTGACTCTCTCTCTCTCTCTCTCTCTCTCTCTCTCTGTCTCTCTCTCTCTCTTTCTGTCTCTCTCTCTCCTTTTTTTCTTTATTTCTTTCCCTTTCTGTGTGTGTGTATCTGTATGTGTGTCTTTCCTTTAGCAAATGTGCTTGTGGCCCGTTCCTGTCTGCGAAAGCAATAGGAACGGCGCGGGGAAGGTCATAATGTGATTGTTTATCGCGTCACATGTTCGCACTTCGCCTCCGCCCACTCGTCCAGTCCTTAGCGGAAATACCGCCCTCACCCCTCAACTATCTCACCCTGTCCCCCTTTTCCCTCTCCTGTCCCCCTTCCCTTTTCCTCTCCCATCCCCCTTCCCTTTTCCCTTCCTCTCCATCCCCCTTCCCTTTTCCCTCTTTCCTATCCCCCTTCCCTTTTCCCTCTCCCATCCCCCTTCCCTTTTCCCTCTCCTTCCATAACTTCCATAAACGTTTGGGTTGTCGCTCGCCTGAAGCTCTCTTCGGGATTGTCACTCGGCAGACAGTACGACAGTTCCACACCACCTTCCCCTTACTCCTTTCGCCGTTTCTTTTGATTCCCCTTCTACCTCCCCCCCCCTTCTCCATTTACCCTTATTTCCTTTCCCACTCCCCTCCCTCTCCTTTCCTCGCCCTTCCCTCTTTTCGCTCTCCCCTCTCCTCCCCCGTCACGTCCACTTCGGTTGTGGAGGCTGGTCGTACGCGAACGCCGGCCTCGACGCGCTCTTGACGGACGCCGGAAATTTCTATATCTACTCGGGAAACTGAACAGTGTAATTGTTATTTATTTATTATTATTTTTTTTTATGCGTAAACGGTATATTTGGAAATTCAGGCTGATATTTAGTGTCCGGTAGCCAGGTATGGGCATGGCTCTTCTGGCGGTTATTTTGCTCTTTCGTAAAGGTATGTATGCGGAGAGACTGCACTCTCTCTCTCTCTCTCTCTCTCTCTCTCTCGCTCTCGCTCTCGCTCTCGCTCTCGCTCTCGCTCTCCCCTCTCCTGTCCTCTCTCTTTCTCTCTCTCACTCTCTCTCTCTCTCTCTCTCTCTCTCTCTCTCTCTCTCTCTCTCTCTCTCTCTCTCTCTCTCTCCCCCTCCTCTCTATATCCATTCAGTCATCCATTCATTCTCACACGGAGTCGTTCCTAAGACACACTAGCTCACTCTTGGCTGATGTCCTGAGAATCCCAAACTTTTAATTGAAATTTCAGCCGCGACTTGTACCTCCGTCTTGGAATCTCAAAAAGAAAAATGGAAAGTTTGGAAAGCGTATAAGATTCTCCTTATGAAATTGGAGAGGCTCTGGAATGTGGGATACGTGCGGGAGGAGGAGGAGGAGGAGGGAGGAGGCGGAGGGAGGAGGCGGAGGGAGAGGGAGGGGTGGGAGAAGGAGAGGAGGAAGAAGAGGGGGGGAAGGGGGGTTGCGAGTGCGACTGGAAAGAGAAGAGAGGTGCTGCTGGAAGCCCCTCTGATAAGAAACCTGAATATTTCGCGAGCCACAACGATTTCCAGGGATTTTCTTTGCGTTGCTCTTTGTGGAAAATAATTCATATTGAATGTGTGATTAGACTGAACTTTGTCAGTAATGATATTCGATTGTATGCGTGAGGAAATTGAACGGTTTTGCCACCGCAATTTACGTCGGTGAGTTTTTGTGTGCATTTCGCTTGTGCTATTCGAGTAACTAACAGTGTCCTTTTGTCCCATTTCAGGCGCGGAATGATGCGTGGAGTATGAGCATAGGAAGTTTGGTGTCGGGGGTGACTCCCCCCGGAGGCCCGGGAGGATGCGGCGTGCCCTGGGTGCGGTGGCGAGGCCCCCTGCTGCTGGCGGCCCTGGTGCTGGCGGCCGTCAGCTCAGCCGCAGGGGGCGGTGACGCCGAGGGGCGCGACTCGCTCTTCATCGTAGAGCGCTTCGAGGACGACCGATGGCAGGAGTTCACGCACCTCACGGTCGACAAGAACACGGGCACCGTGTACGCGGGGGGCGTGAACCGGCTCTACCAGCTGGACCCGAACCTGCGGCGCCTGCAGTACGTGATGACGGGCCCCGTGAACGACTCCGTGGAGTGCTCGGCCAGCGACTGCAAGGGCGAGACCATCCAGAACATGAAGGCCACCAACAACGTCAACAAGGTGCTGGTGATCGACTACACGCGCTCGCGCCTCATCGTGTGCGGCACCGTACGGCAGGGCTCGTGCCAGGTGCGCGATTTGCGGGACATCACGCAGCTGACCCGCAACGTGAGTGAGGCCATCGTGGCCAACAACGCCACGGCGTCCACCGTGGCCTTCATCGCTCCGGGGCCGCCCAACCCGCCCGTCACGCACGTGCTCTACATCGGCGTGACGTACACGGGCAAGTCCGTGTACAGGGACGAGGTGCCGGCTGTCGCCTCGCGCTCGCTCGAGGACAACCGCTTCTTCGACATCGCCGTGACCGACGTGACGACGAGCACGCGGATGCTGGTCAACTCGCTGGCGCGCGAGCGATACCCCATCACGTACGTGTACGGCTTTGGCTCGGAGAAGTTCAGCTACTTCCTCACGCGGCAGATGGAGGACACGGACGCGGGGTCTCCGTACATCAGCAAGCTGGTGCGAGTCTGCCAGAACGACTCGGCCTACTACTCGTACACGGAGATCCCCATCGAGTGCAAGGACCAGCAGGGCAAGCGCTACAACCTGGCGCAGGCGGCCTACGTGGGCAAGCCGGGCACCGACCTGGCCACGCAGCTGGGCATCCAGACCAACGACGACGTCCTCTTCGCCGT
>NC_091567.1:36282858-36285358 GCF_042767895.1 Penaeus vannamei
ATCTGATGTAGGAGAGGAGAGTTATTCAGTTATGTGTGCACCGCTGCGTAAGTTCGTGAAACTATGGTTTGGTTATGATTTCATTGCTGCGGCGCATTCACAGAACAATCGATACATTTCCTTATTTCTCTATACGGTCTCGCTCTCCCTTCCCTATTCCCCCTACTCCGTCTTCATTCCTTCCCTTCCTTGCCCTTTTCATCAGTCTTCTTCTCCCTCCCCCTCTCTCTTTCTCCCTTTCTCTCTCTCCCTCTCCCTCTCCCTCTCCCTCTCCCTCTGACCCCATCACACGCGCTCGCCCTAACTTAGATTATGACGATAATTGGGAATGGCTTTGAATTATGGCTGTAATTAGCGTTTCGCTGTAGAAAGAAAATGAAATGGTTCCGTGATCTAACTTTCTATTATTTTATAAGACTCCCAATCCCTAATCTTTAATCCGTTGGGGAAAGGGACTTGTTCAGTATCGGTGCGAGCCAAAAGCGCTTTTTTCGAGCGTGGCTGTCGCTTCGCTGTTGTTGTTGTTGTTGTTATTATTGTTATTGTTTTTATTATTATTATTATTATTATTATTATTATTATTATTATTATTATTATTATTATTATTATTATTATTATTATTATTATTATTATTACGATTATTTTTTTTTTTTACTGTTGTTGTTACCTCGGCCAAGGAGGTTGCTTTGGTAGCGTTGGTTAGTTCGTTGGTTAGCAGAGGTATGCGCTCTCTGAGTGCTTCCAGTTGTTGTTATCGCGTGACAATTTGGATGGAAGTTAGTTGCTCCCCCCCCCCCCCCCCGCTCTCTCTCTCCCCCCCTCTCTCTCTCTCTCTCTCTCTCTCTCTCTCTCTCTCTCTCTCTCTCTCTCTCTCTCTCTTTCTCTCTCTTTTTCTCTCCCTCTCCCTCCCTCTCTCTCTCTCCCCTTTTCTCTCCCTCTCCCTCTCCCTCTCCCTCTCTCCTTCTCTCCCTCTCTCAAAATTTTATTCGGGAGATTGATGGCGATGGAGGTAATAAAGCTTCCGGCGGGGGATTCCTCGGACTTTGATTGAGTTCGCGCGGCGAGGCCTTTCGTCATGCGGGAAGAGAGAGAGAGAGAGAGAGAGAGAGAGAGAGAGAGAGAGAGAGAGAGAGAGAGAGAGAGAGAGAGAGAGAGAGAGAAAGAGAGCCAGGCGGAGGAGAGACAGAGGCAGAAACAAGAGACAGACTTGAGACTGACTGACTCGCTGTCCAAGGTGTCATTTGTCACGCGCATCGGCAGCGAAAAGCATGAACGGCAGCTTACGATTTCCTTCGGCCGCGAGTTCGCTGTTGTGAGAGCGGGCGACCGGGGTGGTGGTGGTGGTGGTGGGGGGGGTGTCAGCAGGGTCTTCCGCGACAGAACTCTTGACTTCTGCCCTTCTTACCCCCCCCCCCCCTCTCTCTCTCTCTCTCTCTCTCTCTCTCTCTCTCTCTCTCTCTCTCTCTCTCTCTCTCTCTCTCTCTCTCTCTCTCTCTCTCTCTGTCTCTCTCTGTCTGTCTCTCTCTCTCTCTCTCTCTCTCTCGCTCTGTCTCTCTCTGTCTGTCTCTCTCTCTCTCTTTCTCTGTCTGTCTCTCTCTGTCTCTCTCTCTCTCTCTGTCTCTCTCTCTCTCTCTCTCTCTCTCTCTCTCTCTCTCTCTCTCTCTCTCTCTCTGTGTGTGTGTGTGTGTGCGTGTGCGTGTGCGTGTGCGTGTGCGTGTGCGTGTGCGTGTGCGTGTGCGTGTGCGTGTGCGTGTGTCCGTGTCCGTCCCCCTCCTCTCCCCTCCCGCTCTCCCTCTCCCTCTCCCTCAGCCCCCTATTCCCGCCCCTTTCCCCTCCCTTTCCCCCTCTCCTTACCCCCCCCCCCTCCTCCTCCGCCTGCAGTCCACTTGCCGCTGTCGGAACTGCCATGTATTTCATCCAGCCTCAAGCGCCCCTTTAGCCCCGACTCTGCCAGGACTTGTCCGGCTATTTTCTGAGTTCTCCGGAAACAGGGGCAGAAGGGAGGGAGGGGAAAGAGCTAGCGAGAGGAAATGGACGGAAGGGAGGGAGGATAGAGGGAGGTAGGTAGAGAGAGAGAGAAGAGGAAAGGGGGAAGGGAGAGAAGTGAGGGGGGAGACAGAAAAATAGAGAGATAGACAGAAACTAGAAAGGGGGAGAGGAATATGAGAAGATCTACGGGATAGTGGCCGGCCGGTTTATCCAGGAGTAGGGGGGGGGAGGTCGCTCACGAGGGATTTAAAGCTTTTACAGTCGATTCTATTCTTATTTTGAATCTGATAGAAAAGGAATCCACAGAATTGGAAAACTTATAGGACAATAGATCTTTTGTTCTTATTGGATTATCTGATTCGCTGGAGAGTTCGGAACAGTCATTCCTTGTGATAGAAGCAGAATAACAAGCTGTTAGGAATGCGAATGTGTCTCTCCTGCTCTCCGATTCTCCTCTTTAGTCAACGCGGAAAACCGTGGCATCATATTGACTGCGGGGGAAAATTGCATT
>NC_091567.1:36290358-36305358 GCF_042767895.1 Penaeus vannamei
TGTATGTAATGTATATATTATATGTATATATTGTATATATATATGTATATATTGCATATATATGTATACATTGTATATATATGTATATATTGTATATATATGTATATATTGTATATATATGTATATATTGTATATATATGTATATATTGTATATATTGTATATATTGTATATATTGTATATATATATATATATGTATATATTGTATATATATGTATATATTGTATATATATATGTATATATTGTATATATATATGTATATATTGTGTATATATATGTATATATTGTATATATATGTATATATTGTATATATATGTATATATTGTATATATTGTATATATATTTACATGTATATATTGTATATACATATGTATATATTGTGTATATATATATGTATATATATATATATGTATATATTGTATATATATGTATATATTGTATATATATGTATATGTTGTATATATATGTACATATTGTATATATATATGTACATATTGTATATATGTATGTATATATTGTATATATATATGTATATATTGTATATATATATGTATATATTGTATATATATGTATATATATATGTATATATTGTATATATATGTATATATATATGTATATATTGTATATATATGTATATATATATGTATATATTGCATATATATATATGTATATATTGCATATATATATGTATATATTGTATATATATGTATATATATATATATATATATATATATATATATATATATATATATATATATATATGTATATATATTGTATATATATGTATATATATTGTATATATATGTATATATATTGTATATATATGTATATATATATGTATATATATGTATATATATATATGTATATATATGTATATATATGTATATATATGTATATATGTATATATATATGTATATATTGCATATATATGTATATATTGCATATATATGTATATGTTGCATATATTATATATATTGCATATATTATATATATTGCATATATTATATATATATATGTATATATTGTGTATATATTATATAACACACACACACACACACGTTTATTTATTTGTTTATTAAACAGAATTTAACGTGAATTTTTTTTCACAGATCTCAAAAGTCAAAGCACAAGAGTGCAGCATATATGAGGGATGTAACCAATGTTTGGGTGCTCGTGATCCTTATTGTGGCTGGTGTTCCTTGGAGAACAAGTGCTCCTTGCGTCGAGACTGCCGTGACGCCACCCAAGATCCTCAGCACTGGGTGAGCTACAAGACAGGCCGCTGCACCACCATCACCACAGTCATGCCAGATAAGCTACAGAGGACCACTGCCAGGACTGTGAGTTTTTTTTGTTTTTGTTTTTGCTTTTTTTCCATTGATGCTACAGTAGCATGCCATGGGTACTATGATTTTAGTAGCCTCAAACATAAATAGCTCCAGAAGAACTCAGTTCACCAAGGAGTCAATTTTTAGTCCCTATTAACCTTTTTCCTTGATTTCCGGGAAGATTTTTGTTTATTTCTAATTATTAGTAGTATTGATAGAACAAATTCCCAATATCAATAATAATAATGATAATGATTATATTGATTATATAATAGCATAATATGTATTTTTACCAAAAATTCATGGAATTGGGGATATCAGGTGAGGTCAGGTAGGCCTGCTAATTGACTTCTTGATGATAAAGCATTTCTGGAGTCTTGTATGTATAAAGAAGATTCATAAAAGAAAAATTCTGTGGACAGTATAATTACCCAGTGCAAATAAAATAATTTTTTTTCTCTTTAATAATGATAATAATCATAATAATAATAAAGATAATAATAATTCAGTTCCACATTGTTTGATCATGTAATTTTTCTTCTTACAGTTAGCACTGATGATTGACAACCTGCCATCAGTGGATGGACCATTGCAATGTGTTTTTAGTGCTATGGGGAAAGATCTCACCACAAAGGCCAAGCGTACTGCTCAGGGGGTTTCTTGTACCACTCCCCGGAATGACATGCTTCCTGATATCCCACAGAATAAACGTAAGTCAGTTTTTCTTATAAATATGAATTTATTTTATCTTGAATTCTGCTGCACTAATACTTGTAGCTTATATGAATAATAGGGTGTAGCTCTTATGTCATCTCAATATCTCAATTTTCCCATTTCAGATCACTTTACAGCAAAGCTCTGTGTGCGAAAATCTGAAGGGCCAGAGTTTGTGTGTACAAACTTCACATTTTTCGACTGCAATACCTATAGCTCTTGTACTGAATGTGTATCGTCCCCTTTTCCTTGTGACTGGTGTGTTGATGGCCATCGATGCACACACGACTCTGCAGAAAATTGCAGAAATGACGTTCTAGTCAATGGTGTAAATGTAAGTTTGTGTGATTGTTTAAATCCAGTGTTTTGATAATGAGCTTTAGAGGAATATCTGTAGGGCATTTTGGGGGATGGATATTATAAATGTCAACTTCTTTTTCAGCGTGTTGGACCAAGCATCAGAAGTGGACCTTCATTTTGTCCTCGAATTACCTTTCTTGAGAGCCAAGAAATTTTGGTTTCATCAGGCACTGATAAGTCAATCAAAGTCAAAGTTGACAATATAGCTGTAAGTATAAGTTTTCTGATGTTGCTCTACAAATGAAATTAGAATTGAATCTTCTGTATCTTCAGTTTTTTTTTGCTTAGTCAAGTTGTCCAATTTTCATAAATATCAGATTTTTTAATAATATTTTTTCTTTATCTTCGCAGCAATTCATCACACAGACAAGGTTTGTGTGTCAATTCAACATTGAAGGAAGAGTTACCAGTGTAAATGCCAACTTGCTGAGTGATACTATTTACTGTGACAGAATGGAATTTTCATATACAACAGCTGCACCATCAACTAATGCAACATTTGCTGTGATCTGGGGAGGCTCAAAACCCCTTGATAATCCTGATAACATTCATGGTGAGGTTGATATTGTGTATTTTCTTACCTGATACATATAGTGTGTATATATATTGCTTCCATAATGGTAAACATATAAGAGTACATTTAAGATTTTTTTTTTGTTTTACAATAATATACCATGTGTCTCAAGTTGTCATTGTTATCTGTTTAACCTGTTAATATTTTTTCTTTTCTTCTCTTCCTCCAACCAGTGCTGGTGTTTCAGTGTCAGCTCATGGCCAACAATTGTGGCATGTGCTTAAGTCTTGCTGAGCGCTATAAATGTGGCTGGTGTCAGTCAACAAGTCGCTGTGAAGTGGCAGCCCAATGTGAGGACGGGACATGGTTGGACAGGGATCGCACCTGTCCCAATATAAATATTACTAACTTTTATCCACGAAGTGGCCCTTGGGATGGAGGCACGAATGTTACCATAGAAGGTATTGTATGGTTTAGATTTTGAATACTAGGAATGAATAGTGGTGACCTTTTTCATAAAGAAAGCTAGATACCTTTATATGAAGCAGATTCATAAATTAGCAGTAGATGCCATAGTTATAGATTGACTAAGTGTTCCTTCCTCCTCCTCAGGTATCAATTTAGGCAAGCAGATTGATGACATCTATGATGGAATAACTGTTGCTGGAATTAACTGCCAACCATTTCGTGAATCATATGTTAAAACCAGGAAGGTTACTTGCATGGTAGACAGCCCAGGAGTGAATGACTTTAAGGAAGGACCCATTGTTGTAAAGGTTTGTAATCTCATTATTGCCAGTTGCAGTGAAGATATAACTTGGTAATTTATGAACATGTATAAGGTGTTACTGAAAAAATTATATGTAAATGACATGTTCCAGGTGGCTCGTGAATACCGTGGTGAATCCCAAGACAAGTATCGGTTTGTGAATCCAGTAATAACAGATTTGACACCAGATTCAGGACCAAGGTCAGGAGGGACAGTGCTCCACATTATTGGCAAGTACATGAATGCTGGCAGCCGCATTAAAGCATTCATTAACGGACTTCCATGCAAAATTCAAAAGTAAGTACTAATTGTAAATGTTAAGTGATGCCATTATGAATCCAACAGTTACAGCCTAAGTATTGATGATTCACACACCATTGCTTTAGTAAGGCAGTTTCTCAAAAACCTAATTGAAATGTTATCTGCAGCACAAATGCAAGTAGAGCAACATGCATTACATCTTCGTATTCGGACTTGCAAAAGGAAGGTAGTATTGAAATGACCTTTGACAATGGCCGAAGAAAGTTGGAGGGGAAGTACTTCACTTATGTTGACGATCCAGAAATTACCTCTGTTAAGTCTGGCAGAGTGGGACAGGCGGGCGTAGTAAGTCAATTTTTTTCGTAATCATTAGTTTTCTATGAACGATATACAGCTTTTTAACTAGCTTTTAAACATTTGATAATCAATCTGATTGAAATATTGCGCAAAATTGTTTTTGATGATTTTACCAAGAACTTGTTTTTTGTAGAGAAATGGTCCGAGAGGTATTCCATCTGGAGGAATAATTATCACTGTTGACGGCACCAATTTTAATGTCATCCGTAAGCCAAAAATGTATGTCATGTACAAGGACAAAGAATACACAAGTGTGAGTATTTATATTATCTTTGTATAGGTATATAGTTATTTTATATATTTGGTTATAGAAAATTGGAGGTATGTATCAAATAAGATAATTTAAGATTCAAGCAAGAAAAATGTAACATATTTGAATTTATGCATTTAATTGTCTACAGCCCTGTCATGTAAAAAATGCAACAAGAATGGAATGCAAGTCTCCAGCCATTGCAATTGATAGTAATGAGAGGATTGACGAGGAGAATGGCATGATGCTTGACTATGGCTTCATCATGGATAACGTGGAGTCTGTTCGTGATCTCCAGAATAGGGAATTTTCTCCTTTCCTTGTTTTCCCAAAACCCGAGTACTTCACATTTGAGGATGAAAGCCAGGTAAGTTTACGGGGATGTATCCATTAATTTCAGTCACTGTTATCTTGGAGTATGTATATGTATTTGATACAGGTATTCATAATCTTGGTATTAAAGGCAAATTTCTATTTTTCCAGATCAAGATGTACAAGTCTGATTACCTCACAATCAATGGTAAGAACCTGGACAGGGCTGCACAGGAGATTGATGTAGAGGTCCGCATTGGTGAAGAGTCTTGCAATGTCACATCATTATCTCGGTCTCAGCTAACATGCAGGCCACCAAAAGAGCAGCCTGCACCAAACAAAAACAATGACCTGCCCTTGGTTGTGGTAAGTGTGTGGAAATCTTTTTTCTCTGAGCATTCCCATGGTCTTTAGAGATTTGTAAAGAGCCTCATGGTTTTAGAACTTTAATCACATTCATTGTTTGATTTATATCTCGCACTTTCAGGTGATTGTTGGTGGTAATCGCACATACAGAATTGGATTCTTGAAGTATGCTAACACAAAGGACTTTGGAACACTCTCCAAACAACTGATCATTAGCCTCTCAGTTGGTGCTGTGGTTCTTATTCTGATTTTGGTGATTTGCCTCATTGTCTATCGTCAAAAGAGCAACCAAAACTCACGGGTTCTCAAGAGTATGCAAGAACAAATGGACATTCTAGAACTTCGAGTGGCAGCTGAATGCAAAGAAGGTTAGTAACACTGTCAATTTTTGAAAAATGATTATAAGTATTAAATTTTTTTCCCAGTCGACATCATTTAGTATCTGTTCCTAATGAAGTTTTATATTAATATCACTGACAATCTTTACTTTCCAGCCTTTGCTGAACTGCAGACCGAGATGACAGATTTGACTAGCGACCTGACTTGTGGTGGTATTCCGTTCCTGGAGTACCGTACATATGCCATGAAGATCTTATTTCCCAATCTGGAAGAGACAACTGTACTGCAGATGGACCGGCCTGACCTTGCAAGGAAGGAAAAAGGCCTGAAGCTCTTCGGCCAGCTAATAATGAATAAGACATTCTTACTACTGTTTATTCGAACCCTGGAATCTAACCGATACTTTTCCATGAGAGACAGGTAAGAGACATTTTTGTTGTGTTAATATAAACTCTTATGCAGTGAAATTTTAGTCTTTTATATATTTTGGGAAATTGATAAATTCTTAATTTTTTTGTGTGTGCGCTGAAGAATTTCAGGATATATAACCAAAAGTTAAACAAAATTGTCCTATTTCAGGGTAAATGTAGCTTCCCTCATCATGGTCGCCTTACAAGGAAAAATGGAATACTGTTCAGACATCCTGAAGACTCTTCTAGCAGAACTGATTGAAAAGTGTATTGAAGGAAAGATCCATCCTAAACTACTCTTCAGAAGGTTTGTAACTTCCCAGTTGGGCATTCCTTTTTCAATATTTATTCAATAAAAAAACTATGATTTGTAATTTTGTAATAGGTTCAATGTCTCTTTTGTGTTTAATAAATCATGTAAACATTTCAGAACGGAAAGTGTAGCAGAAAAGATGCTTTCATCCTGGTTCACATTCCTGCTTTACAAGTTCTTGAAGGAATGTGCTGGAGAGCCACTCTATATGCTGTTCAGAGCCATAAAACAACAAGTGGACAAGGGTCCAGTGGATGCTGTCACTTCAGAAGCAAGATATTCTCTGTCTGAAGAGAAACTCATCCGCCAGAGCATTGACTACAAGGAAATGGTAGGACTAGGATTCAGGTTCTGTTCTCAGGCAGAAGTTACTTGTTTAGAGTAGCTTACCTCAGTGTTAATTGTAGGGTTGCCATATCTGCACTGTCAGAATCCGGGACACTTCCACTGACAGTCACCTTGACCCTCCGTGGTCCAACTCAGCACAAACTTCATGCCTTTGAAGTTATATAGCTTTGTGTATATAGTTGCACTATAGCACAAGCTTACATACATACATACATGCAAACATACAGATCAGGCAATGCACGGAAAGTTTCATATGAAAAGTGTATTTGATTTGAAATACTGTGTTAAAAGGATTGTGATTATGCATTGCATTTGAAAGGTAATGCAATGGAACTTGAGCAATTTCAAAATGAAGATTATGATTTTATTGGAGTTCTTGTATTTATTGAAGGAAGCTGTACTAAAGCCACTTACCTTTTCAGACGGTGTATGTGTCCATGTGTAACCTGTACATGGGAAGTGTAGATGGACCCATGGAAGGAGATGAAACCCCAGTGAAGGTCTTGGATTGTGATACTATCTCTCAGGTGAAGGAAAAGTCACTAGATGCAATATATCGCTCATACCCCTATTCACAGCGTCCACGAAGAGAAGACCTAGATCTCGAATGGCGCACAGGAACATCAGGTAAGGAGAATGGCTGTTCAGGTGGATGGATTAATGTTTTTTAGTTGCTTTGAAAGTTTTTTTTTTTTTTTTTTTTTTTTTTTTAAGAGAAAAAAGAAAAATTATGAATAGATAGCCAACAGCACTAGGTATTTGTGATGTAGTAAAACTTTTTTTGTCCTTCCTCAGGCCGTCTGATTCTCTATGATGAAGACACAACCACCCGACCAGAAGGCGGTTGGAAGAAACTCAACACCCTTGGCCATTACAATGTGCCTGACCAGGCCCAGCTGACTCTCATACCCAAGCAGTCGTCCATCTACATGTTAATACTCTCTGATAAATCTGACAAGTCGCACCACAAATACGACACGCTCAACAGGAGCAAACTAAATTCCTCCAGTCCACCTCTCTCTCGAGCCACTTCACCCCTTAACCATGATAATGAAGCAGGGGTAAAGGTAGGAGCAAAGGTCTGTTGCACATCAAGGCAGGTTAAAGCCATTGTTTCTCTTTCCTTTTCATCTTTGGATTGTGTGTATTTTTTGTATTCTGGTGTTCTTTTTTCATGTGATGCTTATTTGAAGGATTTTTTTCTGAGAATTTTTTTCTGAATTGATATGTTTTATTCATATTTTACCCATTTTAAATTGTCAATGTTGTACACAATTTGGTACAAGAAAATTTGAATGCTGTTATTAGGTTTTGTTTTCTAGTTTTGTTTTTTTGCCATTCTTTTAGTTACTGCATGATTATTTTCAGTTCACTGATGGTTACTAACCTGCACTTGTGTTGCATAGTATTGAATAGGGATTCAGGTGAACAGTTAAAAATATATATAAATATTTATATCAAAACAAATTCACAGCATTAGAAAAAGTAATCAGGTTACACTTCAAAGCATGTCGAGAACAGATTCAAAAACAGAATTACCACATTATTATAAAGGAATATTTCAGATTAAAGTCAAGATTATGATTTTATTCACTGGAATGTTAATGTTCTCTGTCGTGTGTGTTGTGACTGCAAAATGTAATGGTTGTAATGAATGTAATTAAATTCTAATTTACTGAAAAAAGTTTCTGAAACTGAACAAGTGGTAGATGAAATCCTTGCAAATCAGCTGATTTACTGTATGTCTGTGCTACATTTCCTATGCAATATACAACACTACATATTCCTTTGCAATGTGTAGTGGTTTTAATGGAAATATTCATTAACATATATCTTTATAGAGGGGACCTTTAAAAAATGAATTGTACTAATAACGTTTTCCCCCATTCTTCCCGAATGTTCTCACAGGTTTGGCACTTGGTCCGCCAACAAGAGTCAGAACAGCGTGAGGGAGAACGCACAAATAAGATGGTGTCAGAAATCTACCTCACGCGTCTCCTGTCAACAAAGCTGACCCTGCAAAAGTTTGTGGATGATCTGTTCGAGACCATATTCAGCACTGCTCACCGTGGCTCTGCCCTACCTTTAGCAATTAAATATATGTTCGACTTCTTGGATGATCAGGCACTACAGCATGGCATTACAGATCCAGAGGTAAGAGAGAGATGTGACATGTTTTTTCATTTTGCTTCGTTTTCTTCCTCTTCTCCTCCTCCTCCTCCTCCTCTGTCTTTCCCTCCTCCTCCTCAGTTTTCCCCTCCTCCTCCTCCTCCTCTGTCTTTCCCTCCTCCTCCTCCTCCTCCTCTGTCTTTCCCTTTCCTCCTCGTCCTCCCTTTCCTCCTCGTCCTCTTCCTCCTCCTCCTCCTCCTCCTCCTCCTCCTCCTCCTCCTCCCTTGTCTCCTCCTCCTCCTCCTCCTCCTTCTCCCTCTCCTCCTCCTCCTCCTCCTCCTCCTCCCTTGCCTCTCCTCCTCCTCCTTCTCCCTCTCCTCCCCCTCCTCCTCCCTCTCCTTCTCATCCTCCTCCTCCTCCTCCTCCCTCTCCTCCTCCTCCTCCTCCTCCCTCTCCTCCTCCTCCTCCTTTTCTCTCTCCCTCTCCTACTCCTTCTCCCTCTCCTCCTCCACCTCCCTCTCCTCCTCCTCCTCCATCTCCTCCTCCTCCTCCTCCTCCTCATCCTCCTCCTCCTCCTCCTCCTCCCTCCCTCACCAATGAGTAAATTAGTAAGCCTTGTGACATCACCTGATTCCTCCTTTTTTATACTAATGCTATCAGTATTTATGAATATTATTGGTGTTGTTGTTATTATTACTATTATTATTATTATTATTATTATTATTATTATTATTATTATTATTATTATTATTATTATTATTATTATTATTATTATTATTATTATTATTATTATTATCATTATTATCATTATTATTAATAGAAATATTGTTAATATTAATATTATTATTGTTGTTGTTAATGATGATGATAATAATAATAATGATGATATTATTATTATTATTATTATTATTATTGTTATTCGTGTTATTCTTGTTATTGTTATTAGTAAGAATTATATTATTATTTTATTATTATTATCATTACTATTATTATTATTATAATGTTGACATTTCTAATAGAAATATCAGATAAAAAAAATAATTCCAAAAATCAAGGGTCACTAATTTCACACAAAATAGTGTTGTTCAGCAAAAGTGAGAATGACTCGCTAAACTTCTTTTGTGCATTGCAGGTGGTACACACATGGAAGAGCAACAGCCTACCACTCAGGTTCTGGGTCAACCTCATAAAGAATCCCAATTTTGTATTCGATATCCACAAGTCCAATATTGTGGATGCCTGCCTCTCTGTAGTAGCTCAGACATTCATGGATTCATGTTCTACATCTGATCATAGATTAGGTAAGTTGGCAGAAGATAAAAGATGTATTAGAAGTTCTTCCTAATGTTATTTAAACCAGTCTTTGAAGTGATAAACAAATTTATTTTCAGGAACCATATAAGGGTTGATGAATTAAGAATTCTTTTAGTTATTTAGTGATTATGCTGGAACATTGACTACAGATTTATTCCTGTATTTATTAGTTTAGTCATCCATTTCTGATATTTATTGATATACTATTTTTTCCTTTGCAGGTAAAGATTCTCCAAGTTCTAAGCTACTATATGCCAAAGACATCCCTGTCTATAAGGAATGGGTAGAGCGATATTATGCTGATATTAAGATTATGCAACCCATCTCTGACCAGGATATGAATGCCATGTTGGCAGAAGAGTCCAGGGTAAGAGCATGAATGATTTTTGTAAAGTATTTGTCAGAAAGTGTTTGTTTATTTTTATTTATCTAAGATTACAAAAATACAATAGTTTTGTAAGACAATACTTAAGGGTAATTGTAAATTCAAATGACTTGAATTCTTCATTTTTTGGGCGGTCTTTCATCTTGCATATTTAATGTCATTTCCCTTTTTTCTTTTCAGATGCACAATTCAGAGTTCAATAGCCTGGCAGCACTGGCAGAGCTGTATGGCTATGCATTCAAGTATAGTGACCAATTAATGCTGACCTTAGAAGAGGATGAATTCTCTACCAAGAACCGATTGGCGTACCGGCTAGAGCAAGTTCACAGCATAATGACCACAGACCAAGACTGACAGGACGCCCCCCCAGACCCACGGGCTGGACCCGATCAAAGGGTGCCACCTTCAGGGCTTGTGGGTCCCGGTTCCTTCTCTGCAGGCCCATATGGAGGGTCACCCCCGCACCATGTGTATGAAGGGGTACCATATGGCGTGTCCCCACCACAATCTGCTGTTTATGATAGACAGGTGGAAACTATGTTCACTTACCGTGGACAGGGAGCAGCCATGGGAGATGGGGGCCAATGGGGGGGAGTAGATGGCAGTGTGTATGGTCTATCTGGTGTGCCCCAGCATGCCAGACACTCACCAGGGGCATGTGGTAATGCACAATTTCCTAACAGAGGGACACCACAGGTGTACGGATTTGAATATGAAGAGCCTTGATTCACATAAGGTTTAGTGGTGGGAGTGTTGTGTTTCTGCTCAAAGTGAGTTACTGTACGTACAGCTGGAATGAAAATTGAAGTGCCTCACGCCCAAGGCTACAATTGTGCCCTGGAGTGAGCATGGAAAATGGCAACAAAGCAACGAACAAGCTTGCCCAGCAGCAGGCAAGAAGCAGCAGCAGCAAGAAAATACATACATACATATATATATATATATATATATATATATATATATATATATATATATATATATATATATATATATATATATATATATATATATATATATATATATATATATATATATATATATGTATATATGCATATACATATACATATATACATATATACATACTTTATGCACTACAGTAACTTTGTATCAGACTCCCTGGCTTAAGATACACTGAAATGTGACTAGTGGAGGTGCGTTCTGCAGTCGTTGTTTTTTAATGAGATTATCTTGGTGCTGTTTCATGTGTGTGCAATGTAGACTGCAGACTGAGTGCTACAAACCAGGACAATAAGAAATATGGGTAGCATTCGAGTGGTGCTCGTTCACAGTGTGTCAGAAAACAGCATCTTGTGTTTAGTGTCACTTTTTTTATTGCCAGTCCTGCCCTGAACACTTGTTTGACCTTTGCTCTTCCGTCTTCCATCAAGACTGCACGTGACTTCAGCACAAGACTCCGCTGTTCAGAAGACTCTGCTCAAGACACCACCGAGAGGAGAGTCCAGTGGTGGAGATGTAGTGATAATTCCAAATTCATTCATTATGTTATTTGGATTTATATGATATCATTGTGAAGGAATGTCTTAATAGACTGCCTAGAAAGTTAGAATTTTTCAGAATCATTCAGACTGATAAAAGGATTTGGCATCAGGCAGCCCCATGTAATACTAAATTGTTCACATCATATAGTTTCCCGAATGCTGTACAGATTATCATCCATATTCCCTGCATTTAAAAAAGAAAAAAAAGCATAGCAATCATTACTCTTAATAAGCTTATGTTTGTCCAAGTTCATAAACTGAGTGCATTACCACATTGCTGCTCTGTTACCGTATGTACCATTATTTCATATGTGCAAAACTTTAAGATGTTTCAAGTTTTCATGTGATATTTCTATGTGTACGAAACTGCGTGTGTGATTGTGTGCGCATACTGTTACTGCCATGTGCATGTGTGAATGTGTGCGCAGAGAGGAAAGCCACGTGTGTGTTGTCTTGGTGTTCTATGGACCTCAGCTTATTGAGCATATTTTGCTTGCATGGTGGAGATTACAAATGTTATGTTTTGTTCTCATATCCTATATACCCTTCCGTAATGGTTTATGGGAATGATAGTAGTTCATGACACCTGAGGAGCATAAAATGACTTTTTAGTGGAACTTGTTATGATTTTAATATAAATGCCTTTGTGTAGGTGTAGAACTTGAGATTGTCCGTGTTGTTGATGGCGGTGAAAGTGAGGCTCCACCATGCTGGCAGAGCTCAACTTGAGGGAGACTCAATGTGCTCATGAGTGTAGCTGTGTTCACGAAATTTGGTTATAATCTATAGGTGTTCTGAAGATTCATAGACACCTCACAGTTTGTTATGTAATCAACTCCATCATTTAGCCATCAGTTTCCCCTCTTTCATTTTTACGAAGAATTTTGACTGGGATATTTTTTCCTTTTGCATTTTTTCTTCTGTTGTTCCTTTTAATTTGTTGATTTTTATTTGATTTATTAGCCCATGTCTGTCATAACGCCCATGCCACTGCAATGGTTTGTATCAGTGGAATTTTTTTAAATTGTAGATGGAGAAGGCGCAGGGTTTTTAGTAATAACGCTCCTTGTTTATATGAAAAGGATGTACTTTTTTAAAAGAGCTGTGGACTAATAATCCTTTTATGTATTTCCATGTTTTGAGCTTTTTAGATATTACCGAATGAGATATCAGTGCAGACAAGATTTTTGCAATAACTTTAATATGTCCGTTCTTGAAATTGTGGTTTTCCAAATTGTATCAAATCTTTTATTATCATAAACGGAGCTTGTTTCAGCACCTGTTTCTACAGAGGCTCGGTGAGGGGATCTCTTTTCAGACAACCATCTAACGACAAATGGAAAAAATCGACTTTCAATTTTTTCCAATCTCTGGCTTAATCTCTCACTGAGGTGCTCATGTCTAATGAATATAATCTGAAAGGTGTAAAGATTACGTACGGCTAAGACAGGCCACTGTTAGCTGTCAAGTGGTCTCGGAGCTACGGTTGAGTTATGTCTCTCACACTCTACTCTCACACCCATCTATGTACATTCATTTGTGAATAGTTCCTTTGTATTATATTAGTACTCATAAGACCATTTGATACAATCATTACTGGTATTAATTATTAATGATGTTGATACAAATTCTATCATTGTCTACTTAGCTCGCGTCCCAGGACCAAACGATGATTTTGTTGGCCAGAAGACTGTAGCCTCGGTGAGAAAGAGGCGGTTTGTATATACTCATGGAGGTGGGTCGGCGGCCTACCACATCCTTCTGCATTCCAGGGTCCTATAGCCAAATGTTTGGACTCTTTTGTATACATATATATCATGACGTCATACGTCCTCCATTTTATATTATAGGAACGCATTTTTGTTTGATTTTTTTTATCCCCGTCCTTTTTTGATTGTCCCTTCCAATACGTTGTTATACATATTTTTGGTTTGGCAATTTGTTGAGAGTTGTTCCCCGATTAGAAGAAAAAGAAACATGAGAAAGAAAACATGAGCACAGGGAGCGAGTCTCTGTCCGGTCTTCGTTGGGCCCTGGTCTAGTCCCGGCCGCCGACCATGCCTGCCGTGTACCATGATTTCCCGCGCGTCCCACTGTACAGACGCACGTTATGTGTATGTCAAGTCTGTGTTTCATATAAATGGATCAATAAATTTTTTCACTGTATTTTGGCCCTTTTTTACTTCCACTTTTTTAGTTATGTAGAAGAGCAGTGTTGATGGATAAATTGAGAACTGAAGTAAAGAAAATGTTGACCGATTGTAAGAGTTTGACGTAGAAGTTGATGAGTGAATTCCCACAACGCTAAGAGATTTATTTATTTATTAACCTTCACACTAAATTGTAAAAAGAAATATTTTTCTTCCTTAGGTTACCTTAGAAGGTCGAAATAGATTGCTTTTATTGATTTATTAATAAAAGAATGATAAATGAAAGTAACTAAATTGCCTGAAACTAGTCACATATTTTAAATAGTAATCGGTATCTCCTAAAATACAAGGAAACTCGGTCACTGACAAGCATACAGTTCTTACATATCAGTTACAAATGTTCATGTAGGAATTGGGTATTGGAAATCTTTTGTTCAAGTTAACGAGTGAATATATAGAAAATATTGATAATTACCCGTCGGTATTCACCTTGCATAGGCAAATAGTTTGTTCATCTCAGTTACAAAAAAAAATTAAATAAGGACAACTCTTCACTCGCAGTAGGAAACAGAAGGAAAGTAACATTGCTTTTGATTAATAGATGCAAAGTTGTTGGGTTGAACTCAATTGAAATTCCGCTTTTTGGGTTCTTGATTTTATTGCCCTTGATTTACATCTGACTTCTACCTCTACACATTTTACAGTTTACGTATTTAGCATAAACCGATTAGAAAAAAAAGTAATTACACATGCGTTTTCACTGTGCTTAAAAACAAGATAATTTTAAAAATAACTTTCTCTGCCAAAATATAGATAATTGGATATAGAAATATATGAACAAACACATTTCTAATATTTATCTCCGGTGTCACATACTTTTGTATTGCAAAGCAATTAATGTCCC
>NC_091567.1:36310358-36330358 GCF_042767895.1 Penaeus vannamei
CAGAGAGAGAGAGGGAGAAGGAGAGTGACAGGATTTGTGTTTGCCTGACTTTGGTGGATTATGGAGTCACAATTCTGGTTTCTTCCTTTATTTGCTGAGATGGTAGGTAGCGTGGCGTGGGCTGTCTCATGCTGGTGCAGTTGTGGGCAAAGGGAGCCCAAGGGCGCATCGAGCGTGAGCACGCATGGGGAGACTCCCCAAGGGGGAGGTCTGGTCAGCGCCGAGACCCCTGGTCAAGTGAGCTGTAGCTTTCAAGAGCGGGTCGCGGTTCCCTAGCGTTGGAGACGTTGGAAGGCAATCCTGTGTCCAAGTCTAGAAGTTCCCAACTTGGTGGTGTAGGGAGATACGAATGCTGGTTTCAGGCTTTTATTGAAGGAGATGGTTGTGGAGGCTGTTAGCGTGGGCGAAGGTTGTGAAGGTTGTCTCGCGCTGGTGCAGGGAAGCCCAGCAGAGGCGTAGGTGACTCCAGGAGGAGGCTGCATCCGAGGTGACACACGAGTCGACGCAGCATGGGGGTAGCACAGGGCATTGCATCCAGGGACATCTGGCCACTCTCAGATCGCTCGGTACACGCTGTGAACAGTCGTCTTCGACGGGGCAGCTGGGCTGGCGTTCCCTGAAAGACGTACACTGAGGGCAGACACGGGCAGAGACACAGGAGTGTGGGGTATGGGTGATGTGTGACAAGGCCGTGTGATGTGATTAAAATACATAATTTCAATGAAAATGATACTTGAATATTTGCATGAATTCCTTTTTCCATTATTTTTTTCAATAATTCATTGTCAAAATATAGAGGAATATTCTTAGGGAGAAAATTACAATACTCCGCAAGGACTTGCTTGAGTTGCAATTGTCTCAGATAACAGGTGAAAATCTACAAGAGATAAGGATTATGCATTACTACAAGGAAGCAAAAGGTGTTGCTTTCTGCAAAGACAGTCTTGAACGACAATCTTCCTTGGAAAAAAATAAGAATGCAACAATGCAGAGTTCAACAGTGTGCTAAGTAGTAGTGCATACAATATACATCTAACTAATAAGAAGTACATTTATGTCCTTTCTCATTTCACTGAAATTGTCTATCACATCAACAGTAACTCGAGACAAAACGATAATGAAAATAGGTAATGTAGTCGTCATACTTCAGGAGCAACTCATTACATCAAATATGTTTGCTCACGACAACATGGGTATGTGGCAGTTGTATGAGTGAATGAATGAGCGAGTTATGATATAAATAAGTCAGAGTATAGCACACAAGCAAAGAGTAATATGAGATTGATAGATAATTTCTAGAGACATTAGTAACTGTATAACGGGAGAGTGAGAGTTAATGAGAAATAGAATGGCGTGGGAGTTAGAAGAGATAAACAAAAGGGGAGGGGGGCGGAGGACAGGCGGTTAAAGGAAGGAGGGGGTGGGGGTAAAGAGGTATGAGTAAGGAAGGGGGCGGTACGTAGGCAAGGGTGGGAGCGCGGGTTATGTGCAGCGAAAATAAGTACCTATCTGTCTGTACAAAAAAGAAGAAAAAAAAAAAAAAAATACACCAATGACAAAGTTATGGTAATTGCAACATTAAATCAACTACTATACGAAATCATAAAAATGGTACCCTATTTAGTACTGTAAAATGCCACGGAAGAGAGACTTGCAGTGCAATGCATGTAAGCAGATCAGGTCAACTTCTCTTGGGACAAATCAAAATTAGGAGTTGACGCCGACGGGGCCGCATAGCCGCGTCCACCTTTTGGGATCCCTCATGGCAAGCCGCCAGGCAGGGACTCGGCCCATCTCGAGCTCCTCCCGACAGGCTTGATTGATCTGTCAAAGCCACGACCTCCTAGGTCGTCCCACAGGCCTCCTCCACCCAGGGTTGTCTCTTACAGAGGCAACCTGATGAGCAGGATCAGCCTGTGGAAAGCGAGCCAGGTGGCCATATAGCCTTAGTTGGCGGTCCCGGATTGTGCAGGTAACAGGTCCTGTGCCAGTCTCATGGTGCAGCCGTTTGTTAGACACGTGGTCCCGCCAACAATACCCCATGATCCGGCACAAGGACCTATTACAAAAAGCATCAAGATGAAACGCCAGGGCACTGGATAATGTCCAGGTTTCACTACCATAGAGCAAAACTGGCATTATCAGGGCCCTGAAAACCCGTAGCTTGGTCCCTCTGCACAGGTACCGGCACCTCCAAATACTCTTGTTGAGAGTTCATGACCCCTGCTGCCAGGCCAATCTGTCTGCTGACTTCCTGGTCTGACAGCTCAGAGTTATGAACTGCACTACCAAGGTATGTAAAGCTCTGACTTTAATGTCCTTGCCGCAAGCACATACCGACCGAACAGGTTCTCCTAGCAAGACCCCAAAGTCCTGGATCTTGGTCTTGGTTCAGGAGACCTCTAGACCCAAGGGCTTCGCTTCATTACTAAATGCATCGAGAGCCACCAATAGGGTTTCCAAAGACTCAGATAGAATAGCAACATCATCGGCAAAGTCAATGTCTGTAACCTTAATATTAACCAGTGTTGCTCCACAATGACTTTGAACAGTAGCTCTGCCTAGTATCCAGTCCATGCAGGTATTGAAAAGTGTTGGGCAAGAACACAGCCTTGCCTCACTCCTGAACTAAGAGGAAAGAAGCTCGACAGGCCCCCACCACACTTCACAGCACGTTCAGTACCAGTATACAGGTTTGCTATTAGTTCAATAATCCTTGTTGGAATTCCTCGCAGTCTCAGGATCTCCCAGAGTGATTCCCGATGCACTGTATCGAACTCCTCCTTGAGGTCGATGTAGGCTGCAAGCAGCCCATGTCCGAACTCACGACGGCGCTCTACAGTGACTCAAAGGGCAAAGATACGGTCTACTGTGGACTTACCAGGAGTGAATCCAGATTGCTCTAGCCTCTGATGCCTTAGTTGATGGTCTCTAATACGCCACAGAAGGATGTGGGCAAGAACCTTGCCTGGTACACTGAGCAGTGTGATGCCGAGGTGATTGCTGTAGTCCCATCGGTGCCTCTTCCCCTTCCAGAGAGGGATGACCACACCCCTCAACAAGTCAGGGGGACCGCCAGATGGCAGCCAGGACAGCATGCAATCCCGCCATAGGTTGGCCACCAGCCTTTAATACTTCAGCTGAGATGCCACAAATACCCGCTGCTTTACCACTCTTCAGCTTGGAGATCGCCTCCCCAACTTCAGTTAGGGAGGGTGGATCCGGCAGCGGACTCACGGTACCACCCGCATCCAAGTTAATTGTTGGAAGGTCAACCTGATACAACTGCTCAATGTACTCAGCCCAACGCTCCCGCACCGCAACAGGATCTGAGACGATCTGGCCATCTGCTAATCGAACTGCAGTCACCTGTGAAGAGGGCTTGGAATTCAGTTTTCTCAGGGCTTGGTATGCAGGACGAAGGTCATTTACTAAGAAATGGCCTTCAACCTCCTCAGCAAGACTCCTAATAAACTGTTCCTTGTCCCTTCTTAACAGAGACCGAGTTCTGCGCACCTAAGAACGGTGCAAATCCCGATCCCCTGCCAGACGAGCTGCACGGCAAGCATCTGTCTTTTTCAGTGTCTCCTTAGAGATTAAATTCTGTCTTGCCCTCGGGCACTCTCCAATCGATTCTTGGGCTACATCAAGCTTTTTGTGCTTGGTGTCCCACAGAAGTACAGGGTCCGTCAGATTGTCAAGCAGTGTGAAGCTTTCAAAGATTGTCTCAGCAAACCCCTGAGCACACTCCCTCTCCTGCAGCCTGTCCAAATTAAACACCCTAGGGTGGTTATGGGGCCACTGGGGAGTTTTGAAGTGAACCCGGAGGGTAGCCACAACCAATCTATGGTCAGTACCATAGAACTCGGCACTCCTATAAACCATGCAGTTCCAACGAGTGCTAATGAGGATGTGGTCGATCTTCTTGGCTGCATTACCTGCATCGCTGTACCAGGTCCAACAATGTGGGTCTGGGCGCTGGTACCAGGAGCCATAAATCCTTAATTTCTGGGATCTTGCAAAATCCCGGAAAAGGAGGAAATTCTCGCTGCCAGTATAAACTCTCGAACCATGAGGACCGACTGACATCTCAGACAGCTCGATTGCAGCCAGATACTGCATTGGTCATCCAGAACAATACGAATATCTCGCCGGGGACAACTGTCTGCCACAGATGCAAGTTTGGCATAGAACATCTCTTTCACGTCGAGTTTACAAACATCGGTAGGAGCGTACACAGCAATAAGAGACATGTAGCCAAAAGACAGCTTGTCTCATTACCATTATATGCTCATCGACTGGAGTGACCTCTACCACCGAGGGCTGGAGCCTACTGGAGATAGCTATGGCTACTACCTGAGGATGGTGACCATCGCTGCGGCCTGACCAGTAATAGGTGTAGCCACCTACGCTGATCATGCCGCTGCCAGGTCTTCTCACCTCCAAGAGAGCAGCCACCCTAACTCTCAGCCTCCCCAGTTCCCTCGATAATAGAGGCAACAGATCATTATGACACAAAGAGCGGACGTTCCAAGCTCCCCAACCCTGGCTTCCCGCCTGAGGTTAACCCTCAGGCAGTCGCTCCGGGTGGAAGCCACCTCTGCTTCACATAAAAGGTGGCAGGCTGTGGGACCCATCATCCACCAGCATTACTATTTATACAAAACACTGCCGGTGGGTTTATTCTCTGGGGGGAGGACTGGTAAGGGCCATCTCCCCCAAGCCTCCCATTAACCCCAGGGGGCTTAGGGGCAGGAGTTAGTACAGGGCCAGGGCGTGTCCACACACCGGTAGGCCATGACCCTGTACCTCTGGGGCCTCCTGCTGCTCCGAGATCCCGTACAGTTCAGCCTGGGACCGCAAGGTACCAGTTTCCATAGGTGGCCACGTGGAGGCACTGCAAAAGTCTAGATGATGGAGAGGCTATGCACTGGCAGGGGAGACTTATGCAGCGCTGCTCCCTTTTTCGCACAAGGCTAGCCAGCGGTGGCAGCTGCAAGCGAGAAGGCATGCAAGCACTTAACATTATTTAGGCTACCACACCATCGCTTCACACCACCCTGCGCATGAAGCACCCACCCACAAATGGCAGCCAATATCAGAGTTGAGAGTATCATATATTTAGAAAATTACCGAGTACCCCACCGGACAAAAGGAGTACCATCGAACGAGCTCTTATGTAGATCGCAAATTGGGCATCCTATCCCCCTTGGTGAATACCAGCGATAATCTCACACAGCTCGCTTCTGCGGGATAAGTGTGCAGCTGGGCACATGTTATTGTTGTTTAAGTCGAACGTTCTCTCTACATGTCCAAGATCTACCTTGGGGTCTTCACCCACGCTTGGTGAAATGAGATTCGTGATTAAGATTGATTAATCAAGAAATGTTTGAAAATCAAGTTAGCATCATAATTATCGCGAGAGTCAAGAAATAGAAAATCGTTTGGATGACCAAGGCAATTTCACATGTATTGATGAATCATCACAAAGAAAATCATGAACAATTTAAATTCGTAGTAGCTAATATAATCAATCTCTAACACTGAGATACCTGAAGTAAAAAAGAAATACAAATAGCTTGAATTAATTTTTCAGTCAGGCAGAGAGTCAGATGGCAGTTAGAGGGGATTTTTCTACATGAGTAAGGTCAAGTAGGGTCATTATCCGAATATTTCTTTGAAAATAGCAAAAGCTAGTAGTAAAATGTGATGACAAATTTAAATAATCAATTCACTAATAACAATTTCCCATACATGAACAATTCAAGAAAAAATTATAAACAATAATCATGGTAAAATGTACTATAGCATGTGCACAAATATACTATAATAATCTAAAATCACATGACTTGAGGGAATGCATAACTTAAATCTACATTATATACACCTACTTATGCACAACCTGGATTGGCGGTAAATAAGCATAATAGGGTGGGGGCTTATTTTCGAAACAATTTTGATATTTATCTGCAGAAAATCCACTAATTTCAATGATTCTTGGTGTTGTTTCTTGTGCAAATGCTTCGTTGAGATCGGAGTACCACATCCATCGACAATCTTAATTTGTTTGCCCCGATAGCAGGGGAGGGTATGAAGTATATCAGGGAAATTATGGGGTAAAGTAGGCTTAAATAAGAAACGAACAAAAATGCATAAAACTATTACAAAAAACGCTAAAAATCGACAAATTAAACTCGACAGACATGCCCGTCATTTTTGAGACTTTGCACCGACGTGCCAAAACTTTACGGGAATCCAATTCATTCCAACTTTCGGCAAAATCTACAAGATTTCACACATTCCAAACCCCCAAAAAACGTCCTGACCCATAACCCAACCTAACCTAGAAATTTATGGTGCTGTGACTAGGCGTGCCCTTTGGGCACTGCCCGAGGGGAGGGTTGATAGGGGGGATCTTTTTTCGGAGGGGATTTGGGGTACTTGCTGGCATCAGAAATCAAATTGCGATAGTAAAGGTCTTTCTTCTTCGTTGTCGCTGTACAGTCTTAATTACCTAGAATTGATGCAGCATCGAAAACAAGACATGGCAGAGATTGAAGAGACTGATGTGCATAAAGCAAAATGGACACCGCCATCTTATAGAGCGGAAGAAAAAGAGTGGGATAGAACAAATCAGATGCAGAGGCCTTATATTTACCATTAAATGGAAAAAAGAAATACAAGCAGTTTCAAAAAATCTATTTTTAAGAACTGGTTTGATAACAGTAAGCTAGATTTTGAAAGTAACAAAAATGGTCAATTTGTATTTGAGAGATTTTCTTGTGCATCTGCATGGAGAGTTTAATTTCACAAACAGGACTATTTACGATTAGGCGAGCTTCTGCCAGGTGTTAATTTTTTGGGTGTTTTGAAACAATCCAACAAAATTGGTGGGTCAGAGGAAATTGTCGAGATTGATGAATCTAAATTTGGAAAACGTAAATACAACGTAGGTCGAGTAATAGGTCAGTGGGTTTTTGGAGGAGTATGCCACAAGAGTAGGGATTTTTTCCTCGTTGCCGTGGAGCCGCTTGGCACTTTTTGCTTAAAGTCCTCAAGGAGCGTAAACACCTTAAAAATAGATTTTGGGTAAATGGAGGGAGGCCAAAGCCAAAGTGCCCCGCTTCGGCAGGAGGAGTTATCACTTCGTCGGATATTTGGCCAGGGCCATATTTATGATGGCATACCCGGCCGAAAACAAACGATTCCATCAATTCCTCCTCGCCGCAGGAGGAATTGATGGAATCAATTGATGGATGGTGCGAATAAGCAGGGGGGGGGAGGTAATTGTTTTCGTTATTTTAGATAGCATAGAAAAAAAAATCGGATATCGACTTTGTACGCATTGCGTGTTTCGCTTGTTTACTTTAGCGGTATTTCATTCGCTCAGTTCGCTGTCCGGCGGACAAAGTTTGTCTCGTCTTTCTGATTATACTGCCTTTCTATTGCCGTCGGGACAAATTTAGGATCGTATCTCATAATTTAACTTTCTATCGATGTTTAAGTGTTATTTATTTTACCTCGACATTTACAGGTTGTTATAGAGATCGTGCACCCCCCCCCCCCCCAAATGAAGCTTCGTGAAATCGATTTATCCCCCTCATTCCTTCCCCCCCCCTCCCCCTTAGAAATAATTATCTGCGAGGACACCCTCCCCCCACATGGAGGGGAGGAGGGGATTCTCCCCTTTGGAACTTAGTCTCTGCGAGGGTGCGTCGCAATCGGTAACAATTACCCTACCTTATACTGCATATTGTCCAGCTGATCGACTTAGGATTTGAAAGTCATCCGCGCATTTTCGTAATTTAACGGGCTGCATCTTATACCATATCCTATCCCACCATTTCATCCGCTCTATAAGATGGCGGTGTCCATTTTGCTCTATCTAAGCGCGTCGGTCTCTTCCCTCTCTACCCTTGATGGCCTCAGAAATCAAGCTGCAATAGTTATTAACGGGACTATAAAATCAAGATCGTCGATGGAGAAATGGTACTCGATCTCCTGAATGATTCATCCGCAGAAGAAACAACGCCGAAAATCGATGAAATACGAAAGAAAAACATTTTTTTCAACAGTCTCTGACAAGGTATGTGGCTCTGTAACAGTTACCACAAACGGCACTTGAACATTAAAAAAAGGAAACCAATCTCGTAATATATAAAAATATTCACGACCGGTGGCCCTAGCAGTCTCAGTGCACATTTCATGCAATTTTACCTTGCTTGTCCCCCTTTACACGGGATATCACTCCACATTCCCACTCAAACGTGCGCCACAGCCAAGACCTAACAGAGTAAATTACCCACCTTCAGTATAGAATGCCGTTTAGATGACCTCAACAATGGCACCTCCGATCTGTGTTAACCTAATCTCGTACAGCTGCCGCCAAGGACCCAGAGTAGCAGAGTAGGGTAGCCGCAACCCCGTGATATAGTTCCGTAGGGGGCGCGGAGATAGAGGCTGCAAAATGGTATATAGTAAGTATCCACAAATCTAAATAGGTTGGAGAAACGGGCAGAAACAAAAGTTTATTTAAACGGACTGCACTAAAATACTTTAATGCGGGAATATTCAATATAAAACGAATGGTTATAACTCCATTAAAATAGAAAGCATATAAATAAAATTCCAAATGCTACAAGTAGAGATGTTCCTGCTATAAACGCCGGTCCAAGACTGCCCATTAGCTCTGTGCACTTCGCGTCTCCCTCCTAGCCCTGGCAAACGGCTAACTGCCTAGCTGCATTTTACCGCGGTATCAACCAGCGGTTCACTCGTTGTCTTCTCACTTTTTCCATTTTATTCTAAAATTTCGCTTACATGTTTTATTGTACGGCACTGAAGTATGCACAGCAACGGCATTCCATAATGGCCCATCAACAAAACAGGGAAGGATATATATATATATATATATATATATATATATATATATATATATTTATATATATATATATATATGTATATATACGTGTGTGTGTGTGTGTGTGTGTGTGTGTGTGTGTGTGTGTGTGTGTGTGCGCGCGCGCGTGTGTGTGTTTGTGTTAGTGTGTGTGTGTGTGTGTGTGTGTGTGTGTGAGTGTGTGTGTGTGTGTGTGTGTGTGTGTGTGTGTGTGTGTGTGTGTGTGTGAGAGAGAGAGAGAGAGAGAGAGAGAGAGAGAGAGAGTGTGTGTGTGTGTGTGTGTGTGTGTGTGTGTGTGTGTGTGTGTGTGTGTGTGTGTGTGTGTGTGTGTGTGTGTGGTGTCACAACACTAATAACAGGAATGGTGTCACACAACACTGATAAAACGAATGGTGTCACAGCACTAATAACACGAATGGTGTCACAACACTAATAACACGAATGGTGTCACAAAACACAAATAATACAAATGGTGTCACACAACACTGATAAAACGAATGGTGTCATGCAACACTAATAAGATTTTAAAAATCAAGCTGCCTCTGGCAGATATTTGTTATTGAAACAAATTAGGAAAAACTTCCTTTTCCTTTGACTGAAGGAAAAGTTGAAAATAATAGCGTAAGGGAGTTGGTTATAGGTAGCGTAAGTGATAAAAGATGACATATCGATTTTCACGTAAACATATAGATGTTTAAGGCCACCAAAGAATGAATGTAAAACTGGCCGCCCAACTACTTTCTACAACTGCACGAGCTTTGAATAATTTTGGCGAAAAGGTTATGTTTCGTTCGAGGAATTGGTCAGAAATAACAAAGTTTATTTCACTAGTAGACAGTGTGATATGCTAAATTCCATGGTTTTATATGACCCAAAGTTTTCAAGAAACGCATTTGAAAGTAACGGAAGTCAAAGTAATGTCTTAAAAGATATGGCAGATACAATGACCACATCGAAAGCTTATGATGTTTAAAGGCAAGTTCAAAAAGCCATTATCACACCATGTAAGTCATTTTCTGGCATGTATGAAATGATTAAAGAACAGCACAATGTTTCACTCTTCGTAACATATAAAATGAATCAAGATGTAGTGGAATATTTTTGCCACACTTGAGCTAATAGGTTGTCATTGCAACAACCCCCATGCAGTTTCAGTAAAGCACATAATTAGATTGCATCTAAGATGTAAAGAAGGTGATCTGTTGGGAAGGAAGCACAGCAGAGAATCTGAAAAAAAAGAAAATACACTATCGGGTTATCCATTAATGAAAGGGAATGATAAGCAAGTTGCTAATGCAGATGAAACTTCAAAGTAAACTCTGCTTTTCATCAATGATTTTGTGCTTCAATAGACAATCCAGAATATAATGATGTAGATGGTGATTTAGAATTTAATGTCAGGTTGGAACAGGAAATTAAAGCAGAGGGTCTAAAGTAATTTGAAGTGTTCATTGCAAGAAGCAATATCTTATTACACTCGGTGTAGAACATTTTTCCGAATAAGAAATTTGAATAGAAATGTAACCCAAAGTAAACTGAGAAGTAATGTATTAGAATGATATGAAAAAAATATTGTTTATAACTTCTGTAATGTATAAAAATTAATGTCCAATGAATGTAAATATGTATTGTGTTATTTTATGGTCGATTCATGTATTTTGCTAAGAAAGAATAAATTTGAAATGTTTTTGGGTGTATGATATTCCTTGGATTTGTTTTGTCTCATGGGCTATGTCAATGTTATAAATAGTGTCAGGATTACTACATAAAATTTGAGAACTGACAATAAATCGAGTCTATGCTACTTTGTCACCGTTCTCTCCTATCTCACTTTCTATATTGCTGGACCAAATTTTCCAGAAATTATCTGTAGACTATGACGTAGCATGCGCGTAAGGCCAAACCGGGGATACTTGACCATTTATATATACTTGGCGTCGACTCAGCATTTTCCCATCTGCCATCTTATCTTTATATTTCGGCAGCTGATTTTAGCCTTGACTTTCACGTTTTCTTGTTTGTTTTAGTTTGCCCGTTGTTGTACGTTTTCTTTGGTTCTCGTTGCATATTGATTTGCTTTCTTCTTTGAATTCAATTCTTTGTTAGCATGACTAGTTTTAATTATTCATCAGCTTCCCCTTTTTATTCAGTTCTAAGTAAATCATATAAATATTTAAATAATCAAAATTATAAGCGTTTTAAGCAGTGGAGCGCTTGGTCAGGACTTCTTGCTCTGATGCAAAGAACTACACTGCACACTGCTTAAAACGATTGCTAAAGCCTGAGCAGTGTCTATGCTTAAACTGAATAAATATTTCTATCCTAACATCTTTATAAAGCATAATATTTTTTTTTTTTCTAGATGTGCTTATACTGTGCCTCTAAAACAGTGACACACACTTCTAATTGGCAACTCTTACACTCAGATGCGCTATCAAAATAAATATGCATCACTGCATCAAAATATAGGCCTACCCATTTCCATACATACAAATTTATGAAGTTGAAAATGATAGTCACTGAAAATGATATCAGCAAAAGAATGTTGCATAAAAAAAATTCTCTTATTTCATTGATTAGTAGGTATATTCTCGATTTAGAGAGACGAGGAGTTTACAAGAAATAAATTGTTCGTCTTATAATGATTTACGATTTATATAAAAAACAACACAATTCCCATTATCTCTATTATCTCCTTTTGTTTTCAGTTAATTTCAGTTTCTTTGAATATAATTTTATGGAAATTACAGAAGCAGAGACCCTAAAATAGTTTCTCTGGTAAAATATTAAGAACAGTTCTTGGCCAACGCCTGCATTCGAAGGCTTGTTACCAGTACGGTATGCAAATGACGCTGTTGCAATGATGACGGTACAGGAAAGGCTAGATCAGTAGGAACTCGAGGAGGTGTCATGGCGTCTGTTTATTTTGATGACGTCACAAAAGTTATGGATGCTTTGTGGGGGAAGGCTAGATCAGTAGCAACTCGAGATGTCATGGCGTCCCACAGGGCTATTTTCATGATTGTTTAATGAAAATATAACCATTAAAATCATTATTTTCCACTCGTTTTGAAAACAGAAAAGACCAAAATGAATAATAAACCCCATGTGCTTTTTCCTAAAATAGAATCGCAACTTTTGTGTTGTCATCAAAATCAGATGCCATGACACCTCCTTGAGATGCTACTGATCTACCCTTCCCCGTACTATTTCACTGCTGATTATTACTTAGATTATTTTCTATTTTTCTCTTTTTAACCAAATTAGCTAGTTTTTATCACTTTGGTGAGATAGGAAGCGTTTCTGTAGAAGTGTTGTGAATGAAATATGTGACAGTTTCTAGTGCGGAAGAGTTTTTTGTCAGTGGAAAGAAGGTCTTTTATTCCTTTAGTAAATCTGTAAATAGTGACGTCACCGGCACTCCTTACTTCCCATATGCCCCGAAAAATAAACAGTTCGGCAGAAAAGGCAGCAAATGGTGTTCATTTTCTGAGTGAAACCGGCTCTACGCCCCAGATGCAAAAAAAAGGTTGCATTCTGTTGCATACAGGAGCTGGATGTAGAAATACCATTATATAATATTTGTCACATAGTTATGATTTTTAAAATTTTATTTCTTATGATTTTCTTTTTCTTTAATTTTAAAGTCTTTATAGTTTTCTTGAATTTCATAGTTTTCCAAAGTAAGTTTTGAATTTCTCTAATGATTTTTGATTAATTTTAACATACTTTTTTAAATGTTTGTTATTCATTTTAACGTATTTATTAAAATGGTTGTAAGTTTAAGTTTTAATATTTATTTATGTTATGATTTTATTTCATGAAGGAGAGGGTGAAGCTGGAACAACCGCACACCAAAATAACCAGATCTATAATTTATTTTATTTGCGAAAGGGCCCTGATCACACAGAATGCAGTGGTACGACACATCATCATTGTAAAGATTTGAAAAATATATTTCATCTAAAATTTGTTTGTATAGAGATACAATGTCATGGATGCATGGGGTAGTGCTGTAATAATTGAATTAGTTTTAAACCTGTCTTCTAGAATATTCAACTTTGCAGCTGAAATGATTTATAGTAATTCGTTCAAAACGAAATGATGTAACACATTTATAGAAAAACAAATCGGTCAGACATTTTCCCAATCGCTATCTTACATTTGATTATTTTGAAAAAAATAGAGTTATTACTAAAGTTTATTTTTCAAAATTAATTTTCACGGCATAAGACTGATAACACAGGAATTAGGAGATAGTTCACACTCAGTGAAATGAATTTTGAATTAATGTTCTCTTTCTTTATTATCATGTCAGTTTTTAAAAAATCGTTTAGTTGATAGTCTAATGAATATTATTTACATTTCATTGATCAGTAAACCAATTATCCTATCCAGTGATTAATAAGTATTACATAGTTATTCATCAAACAGTCATTCATACTATCGTTGAGTTTCTATCTATCTATCTATATATATATCATATACATATTGATATGACTCTCCTTCCTTTTACTAACTTAGAAGGACATCGAAAGGGAAAGGGAAATGTCCTTTCACCAATCAGACACAGTGAAAGCAATTCATTCATAAACATTTTGCTTACTACAAGTTAGTTGTTGCCACTTGAAACGTTACCTTACCAAAAGGAATATGGAAACACATTTCGCAACTGCACAACGAATTGGAGAAAAACACAAAAAATAATCATAAAAGCCTAAACATAAGCATTTAGAATCATGTTACAAAAAGGGGCTACACACTCCTCCGATTTATCACTGCCATGTGCGTATTCTCTCTTCTTAATTAAGGTTTATTTAAAAGCTTCGGTGATTTCATACGATTTTGTTCATCTGCTCTGTTCTGGAAATAAAAACAAAAGATATATAATTATTCAACCAAATAAAGAATTAAAGAATAGTCAATATAAAGCAGTATAGCAAGCTGAAAATCGTTATAATTTAACGTGTGGACATATTTTGTGGTTATATTTGATGTATTACTTCATTAAATGTAATCCAACTAGTGTGGTATAACATCGGGTAGAGTACATAGAATTCTCTGCTAACTCAAAAGGGATGCCAGTCAAATTCTTATCTACAAATATGTAACTTAACCTGACATGCTGTGTGTGCTTGGTGTTTACTTGTCTATCTGTTGTTATAATGAACAAAAGAGAGTTCAGCTTCAGTATACCTGTCACCGCGCATCATGGCATATTTGTGTGTGTATGTGTGATACTGTACGTTTGTGTGATACACACACATTGCAATATATTTGATTGTGCGTCGTTTGAAATACATTGGTATTAATGTAAGAATTCTCATAATGGCCCTTGTTACGGAAAAAGGGAAATTTATATTTGTCACACAGCAGTAAAACGCTCTTACCAGTGACTGAACTCCCTCACCTGTGACGAAGATTTGAAGATTGCATGCGAACTGCCATATGATGAAGCGTTCTTTCTCTGAAAAAAACACTGCTGTATTTTTTGTTCTAAGAAATCTACACACACACACACACACACACACACACACACACATATATATATATATATATATATATAAATATATATATATATATATATATATATATATATATATATTGTACTGCTGCTTAACCACGACTTCGGAGGCGATTAGCATTACTAATTATCCGTTGAATCACGGTACAAAAGTGTATATCGATTTACAATTTAAGAAATATTTTTGCAAAATTTAACCGCATTGCAATTTCTGTTAAAGTTATTAACAAAATCAAAAATCGAAGCCAAAGCTCTATCTTCCCATTCCATCTCTGAGGTCCAGTGCGCGCGGTGGCTTAACTACCTGGACGAGCGAACTGGCAGCCCGGGGGGGGGGGGTCGGGGTTCTGCGCTCGCTCGTACTAATATTCTCTCGCGCACACTCTATAAGGCCCTTGCGATATTATCACTATTATTATTATTATTATTATTATTATTATTATTATTATTATTATTATTATGTTTCATTCATATTTTCCTGGTTTCTGCTATGTCTTTATTTTTCAATTCTATTGTAATTATGGGACACAGGAAAGCGAATAAAAGTGACTTCGAAAGCTCAGCGTCCATAATATGTAATACCAGATCTTAAACCCATATAACCTTACCCACTGAACAACCGTCGACCTCAGTTTGTTGTCAGCATATTTACATCCAACATATATATTTATGTTTATACAATGACGATACTTGTTTCTATAAAAGTGATGATTTGGGAAAAAATATCCAAGCCTAATTTCGTGAATTATTATAAATTCATTGCATATCACAGCACTCTGTGTCCTTGGAGGTGCAATTAATGTAACTATCCCACGTCATTTTTTTCTGGATAAGGCTTACCAAAATAATGCAACTTCTTAGGTCGTAAGTTTCAAAATATTCAAAAGAAAGAAAAAGAAAGAAAGAAAAAAATAAAATCAAACTCCACCAAAGAAATGATCTCGTTTTCCTGAAATGAGAAAAAAAACAATTGCCTTTTCGAAGTCAATAATAATTAATAAAAAACTATCCCCAAATGCCTAATCTACCATAAGATATCGGAGCTAAATTTACACATTCATAAATTTGTTACATATAAATACAGAATATTACTTCAAAGATATATGAAAAATGCATTATTGGGTGGGTAAGGAGGGGGCAGTTAACCCCTCCCATGGGCCACACCCTGTGACTTTTAGAAATAGTTCAATCCAGTTACAGACAAACGAAAAACAGAATGTACTTCATGAATGCGACACAAAATATCATATTTAGTAACAACCAAATTTTACGTAAGTATATGTGGACAGAGTTTAATATGATAATTGTAAAAAAAGAAGTGTGAATGAGAATGTATGAATTCACAGTGCAATACACTAATTTCGATTAAATCCAGAAATACATTTCTGTGGAAGATGTAATAGATCCACTTTATATACGTCTCTTGCAGTGAGTTGTCCACTCATAGAGTTTCGTTCACATATGTATGTATATGCACATATTTATGCAGGTGTGTGTTTACTTCTCCATGTATATTAACTATTTCAAGTTACAGAAATCCAGCATTGTCACTTCTTCTCTGAAATACCTTGATGAGCATCGCAGTAAGAACAATGACAGCTGTCAGGAGAACCGCATTCAACACTGCACACACAATCGTCGCCACCTTCCATCCATGGTAGTCAGCGTCGGGTGGATCAGTGACGAGGTTTTCTGTCACATGGCAAACTTCCTCCACTTCATCTGTTAAGAGGTTTGTTATTTATAACACTGCAAGATATGCAAAATGAATTCATCAAATACAACGGTATACTTCCTGTAATAGTATAAGAATGATTCTGTTATATCAAAATGCATTCATTATATTTATCATTTGGTGAAATGGGCCTTAAACAGTGACGTCATAATTAACGAAATACTTCGGATAATTAGGACCATAGATGCGCTACAACATTATATTTTCTTTCGTACAAATGGTTTCTGTAAAACGCATGTCAAAAGAACCAGAGTGAAGCATGAATTTTCACACTATGTGGAACAGTTAATGCATCATACGCTGTACCCTCAGCTAAAAATTTACGATTGTTGGAATAAGGGACTTAAACCTGTACTTTATCAACATATACAAAGCATATAAAAGAAAATGAAAAGATATACAATTGCACAGTACCTTGTCTGCTATACTGCAATATGACCACAAAATTATCCTTGTTGTTTGCTCGAAAAGAAAAGGAGGTGAACTCATCTGGCAACAGAACGGATCCAGCAAGACTCTCGTTTGGACCGGCCTGCGAAAAATATGTCAGCAGGTGAGGTTTAGAGTATAGTGATAGGGAATAATTAATCATATGACATTTTATATAATCAAGGCTTACACACACACACACACACACACACACACATATATATACATACATATATATATATATATATACATATATATATATATATATATATATATATATATATATATATGTGTGTGTGTGTGTGTGTGTGTGTGTGTGTGTGTGTGTGTGTGTGTGTGTGTGTGTGTATACTCTCACACATATACACACACATACGCATACACACACACACACACACACACACACACACACACACACACACACACACACACACACACATATATATATATATATATATATATATATATATATATATATATATATATATGATACACCGAAAAAAATTATCATTCATCTGAACAGGAACTCGCGAAGAGTTCGAAACGTTACGTTAATTTACATATCTTATTATGGCTGTTGTCATTTTCAAACCCACAACACAATCACTCACACACACATATACACGCACGCGCACTTACACACATACACACATATATATGTATATATATATGTGTGTGTGTGTGTGTGTGTGTGTGTGTGTGTGTGTGTGTGTGTGTGTGTGTGTGTGTGTGTGTGTGTGTGTGTGTGTGTGTGTGTGTGTGCGCGCGCCAGCAAGCGCATGGATGAATGAATGTTTACTGGAGCAAAAATGCGCACCAGTATATCACACTTGGTGAGAACATCCCACGGGTGGCAGTCCAGAGTCAGGTTGTGTAGGAGGAAGGCCGGCAGGGGGCGCGGCTCCGAAGTGAGCGTGGTGATCGTCTCGGAGTTCGGGTCCCAGCTGAGTCGAAGCGTGTTGGGGCCGAGGGAGAGCACGGGGAGCGACGCTGACCTCGAGAAGAGCGAGAGTTTGTGCGGCACCAAACCGGCCGCAGGGAGGACGGTCTCTCGCTCCTCGGCCACCTCCCACGCGATTATGGCTGCGGGCAGAACGTAGTGAGATGGCGAAATGTCTATGGCTCCTCTTTACGATTTTGTCTATAATTTGTGCTGTACCACATCAGTAAGTTAATGAGAACAAACATTTGCATCGTTAAAGACTCCATATACATAATTGACTGCAGTAATATGTCCAAGCTACATACTGCAATAAATCTTACTTCTATAATGATACTAGTTTCACATTTTATAATTGGACTGAATTTTGGGCAACATAGGTTTGTTGTCACTCCATCAGCTGTGAAGCCGCGCTGCGCCATTTCCATTTTCGAATAGAATTTTGCTATATATATGTAGAAAGCGGAGCAATTAATGGATGACAGTATATCAGAATAGGCCTCCAATGCCTATTTGCCATTACTGATGTGGGATTATCTTCGTCTTTCTTTGACTCGGCAAAATTTTTTTATGATTGCCCACGAAAATACCTCTGACAGGCAGTTTTTGTCTATGATCGGTCGAAGTTATAGGCGTGGAAGTGCCCCCCCCCCCTTCGTTGGGACTGTATTTTCAAACTACAATGAAAATGTACACACATCTGAAGATAATTACATCGAATATAATCGGAAAACCTCGGAAGCTCCTTATGTTTTATTGTCAAACGTTGAATTAGTTGTTTCCTACATGTTACGGATACTGTATATTCACGTCCACAAGGACTATCTGTATTTTTATGCTTATGCATAAGAGTTGTCTTTAATTTGCTTATATGCATTTTTTTTTATATTGAAGATTATTCCGGTTAGGTATCTCCGGGCTTTCCAGGGTGCAATTTAAAATTATTGGCGGTAATTTGTTTATAGATATTATCAATATCTATAAAGTCAACAAAAGTTATATTAGAAATTCTATGTAAAAGATTTAGAACTAATAATAACAAAATTCGTTTTTTTTTTATTACCAAAAACTAATAATCAAGTAAAGGTTCATTTGAAACTGAAGATATACAGTCGCGACTACCGTTAATGATTTTGAATCTGATAAATTGGTTTCCGTGCTTCTTTCTTCCAAAAATATACGCCAAAATACACGAAACTCTGGTGAAACAGGGAATACGTCCTTGTGCTCAATGTTACTAATGCGAAAAGTAGTATGCGCGGTGTTATGGAAGCGAGAAGCATGTGCGGTCTATTTCGGCGGTGCTTTTCGCAGTTGAAACACTATGTCTCGCTGGGTACTGCAAGATTCATTGACATATTTACCTTATCGTGTTATTAAAATTATTAAAATAGTGTCCACAACGATATATGTTTGTTCTATTCCCAGCCTTAACTGTCGCAACGGGGCAAATCACAGACAAAATCGCAAAGAACAGTCATAAGCCTTTCGTGAATACCGCCCAAAGGCCAGTTTCACTACTATACGACCGTAAGGCATTTATCAGCTGTTATTTATCATAGCGTTTACCTGTGATGGTAAAATGGGATTCAGGAAGAAATGGTAACTCGCATCACTTGAACTGCAATCGTAAATAGACTCATTCCAACTGTAGCGAACAGAGGCCTCTAGCATAGCAATTCCACCAATCAGCGAGCGCCATACATAATATTTTAATTACCTTCGATAAAAATCATTGCCACAGCTAAAACACCATTTGAACTTTTGTAGAAAAAAAATCTAATTATATCCATCATATGGGGTGTTAATAGACTTCCCGAGCTATTTATCGGATAAATATATATATCAATATATATTAATATATTACTTCAGACCAAAGACGCAGTCCAAACAAATTTCATCTATTCACTTACTTCTCATAATTGTTAAACAGATGACCGGTCCAAACGCAATTTTTATTCATCGCCATCTATCGTCAAATAAAGGAATTATTTCAAGCTCATTCTTGCCCAATTCGGTTTGGAGTTTATTTTCCTTTGTCATAATGTCGACACACACAGTATCTATATTCATTTAACGTTGGTATTGCTTATTTATATATCAGCAAGGTAGTTTTTAGAATTTGTAAAAAATATGTCAAAAAATCTTTAAAGGTTCTCAGTTATCCATTCCATGCATTCTACAGTCTAATGTAGGCCAACCTATAATCTGATGAGAATTTGTGTGGATGTTATTCTTGCTAGTTTCATGTGAGATTTGCATTCCTTTGCCATGTCCATATAGTGAAATCTGTTTGCCATCATACTTATGATATCAGTTATAAAACAAACAAAAATCTTTGCTTAAATATAATTTTTTGGACGAGATAAGACGTGATGACATCGTCTTTCCAGAAGTTACCGGTGTTCCAACCACTGGTAAATTTACCATGGTAACTTCGATGCCAAGTTGTTAGAGAACACTACTGCTGTCT
>NC_091567.1:36335358-36352113 GCF_042767895.1 Penaeus vannamei
ATACACACATATCAATTTGTATATACATACATATATATCTATATCTATCTATCTATATATTCATCAGTATATACACACACACACACACACATAGTGATGGATACATGCATACACACACACACATATATAAACACACACACACATGCAGACACACACAGACGCACACACGCACAGATATACACATTTATCTTATATATACCTATATCTTTATCTATAAATATATCTACAAATGTACACACACACACACACACGCACACACACACACAAACACGCACGCACACACGCATGTATATTATACATATGTGATATACATATCACATATATCATACATATATGTATATATTATACAAATGTGATATACATATCACATATGTCATACATATATGTATATATTATACATATGTATATATTATACATATGCATATATTATACACATCATACATATTATATACATATATACGATATACATATACATATTATACTTATCATATATACTATATACATATATATTATATACATATATATATATATCATACATATCACTTGTATATTATATATCATATATATATGATATATATATATATCATATATATATATCATATATATATATCATATATATATATATTATATATCATGTATCAAATATATTACACACACACACACACACACACACACACATGTATATATATATATACATACATGTACATGACATATATACATTACATATACACATTACATATATTATACAGACCACATACATACTCGTTCATGTAGGCGTTTGTTTGACCGTTACTGTATTTGTTTATTTCACAGTTTATGTACTTATGTATTTTCTGAGCTGAATGGTAGTTAAGCCACCCTCACTGTTATTGCATAAAACATCGAAGGATTTTGCTTTTCTTCAAGAGTAAAGAAAAAACAGGGATAGACATATGCACTTTATTTGTCAATGCTAGTAGTGGTTCTGCTGAAGCTGGTGTGCAGGTACAAGTGTGCGTCCATGATCAGCAGGAACAAATATGAGCTGATCTCCCAGCGCGAGGCTGACGTCCAGTCCCTTGAGCAGAGGCACAGGAAGCGGGATCGGCAGAACGAAGCCCAAAGTCCCAGACACGAGGAAGGCCATTAGGAGGAAGACTGCAAGAAACTTCATTGTGATCTTTTGGCTGCAAAGAAATCGAATGATGAGGCAGGTGTCTGGCGTGTTTTATACCTATGGCATATCTTGGGGGACTGGGATTTGAGAGACGAACCAGGGAAGGTAGATGGCTTGGGAAAGATCTTGGGGAACGTGATATGATTGCATCATTAAATTTACAATAATTTGTCTCATATATGCATATGATATATACATGATATATTACATATATCATATGTACACATGGTATATACATTATGTATCATATATATTAGATCTATCATATATAATACATAACATATATATACATATGATATATACACATATCAGATATACATATGATATATACATTATATATCATACATTAATCAGGAATATTTTATGTATCGTATATATGTATTATATATATTAAATATAATCATATACAGCATGTATATGATATATAATATATATCATATGTATCATATATATCATATATATATATCATATATATCATATATATATGTATCATATATATCATATATATCATATATATATCATATATATCATATATGTGTATCATATATATCATATATATGTATCATATATATCATATATGTGTATCATATATATCATATATGTGTATCATATATATCATATATGTGTATCATATATATCATATATGTGTATCATATATATCATATATGTGTATCATATATATCATATATGTGTATCATATATATCATATATGTGTATCATATATATCATATATATGTATCATATATATGTATCATATATATCATATATATGTATCATATATATCATATATATGTATCATATATATCATATATATGTATCATATATATCATATATATGTATCATATATATCATATATATGTATCATATATATCATATATATGTATCATATATATCATATATATGTATCATATATATCATATATATGTATCATATATATCATATATATGTATCATATATATCATATATATGTATCATATATATCATATATATGTATCATATATATCATATATATCATATATATGTATCATATATATCATATATATGTATCATATATATCATATATATGTATCATATATATCATATATATGTATCATATATATCATATATATGTATCATGTATGTCATATATATGTATCATGTATGTCATATATATTTATCATATATATGTATCATATATATGTATAATATATATCATATATATGTAGCATATATATTTATCATATATATCATATATATGCATCATATATCATATATGTATCATATATCATATATATGTATCATATATCATATATATGCATCATATACATATGTATCATATATATCATATATATGTATCATATATATCATCTATATGTATCATATATATCATATATATGTGTCATATATGTCATATATATGTATCATATATATCATATATATGATACATATATATCATATACATGTATCATATATAATATATATATGTATCATATATATCATATATGTTTATCATATGTATCACATATATGTATCATATATATATATATGTATCATATATATCATTCATATGTATGAAATATATATCACATATAGTATATGTATGTATAATATATATGTATGATATTTATGCATCATATATATCATATATAGGTATCATATATATGCATCACATATATATCATAAATATATATCATATATATCACATATATGTATCATATATATCATATATGTATCATATATATCATATGTACGTATCATATATAGGTATCATATATATAACATATATATCATATATAGGTATCATATATATAACATATATATCATATATATCACATATATGTTTCATATACATCATATATATGTATCATATATATTACATATATGTATCATATATATGCATCATATATATCACATGTATGTATCATATATGTATATATCATATATGTAAATATTATACACATAAATTGTATATCAAATATATTATGTATTGTATACATTACATATACATCAAATATATTGATCATATTTACAATTTATCATATATGTATCATAAATATCATATATCATAAATATCATATCATGAATCATAAACATCATATATATATATATATATATATATATATAAATCATATATATATATATATATATATATATATATATATATATATATATAAATCAAATATATCATACACATCAAATATGTTATATGCATGACATATATCATACACATCAAATATGTTATATGCATGACATATATTATATGGATCACATATATTATATACATGATGTATATCATATACATTACATATATTTTATGCATTTACATTACATATATTTTATGCATTTACATTACATATATTTTATGCATTTACATTACATATATTTTATGCATTTACATTACATATATTAAACATTTCATATATTACATACATCACATATATTAAATTCATCATACAAATTACATGTATATTTTTATATTTTCTCGCTTACGAATATAATTATTACAAATTAAATATGAACAATGTGTAACAACAGTTTAATGACTTGCTCATTTCTTTGTTTCCTTGCTCGTTCATACGTTTGTTCACTTTCTTTTCCATTATTCGCTTATTTGACCGTTCATACATTTGTTTATTTACTGTGCTGAATGGTCGTTCGACCACCCTAACTGTATATTCATTTTTATTGCCTAAATTAAATAAATTTACCCGTTCCTTCATGTATCTATTTAATGTTTATTTGCTTTTCTGCTAGAGTAAAGAAAAAACAGGGATAGACATAAGCACTTTATTTATCAATGCTAGTAATGGTGCTGCTGAAGCTGGTGTGCAGGTACAAGTGTGCGTCCATGATCAGCAGGAACAAATATCGGCTGATCTCCCAGCGCGAGGCTGACGTCCAGTCCCTTGAGCAGAGGCACAGGAAGCGGGATCGGCAGAACGAAGCCCAAAGTCCCAGACACGAGGAAGGCCATTAGGAGGAAGACTGCAAGAAACTTCATTGTGATCTTTTGGCTGCAAAGAAATCGAATGATGAGGCAGGTGTCTTGCGTGTTTTATACCTATGGCATATCTTGGGGACTGGGATTTGAGGGACGAACCAGGGAAGGTAGATGGCTTGGGAAAGATCTTGGGGAACGTGATATGATGGCATCATTGAATTTACAATAATTTGTTCTGTGTATGCATATGATATATACATGATATATTACATATATCATATGTACACATGGTATATACATTATACATCATATATATTAGATATATATATTATACAACATGTATATACATATACATATGATATATACATGATATATTACATATATCAGATATACACATGATATATTACATATATCTGATATACACATGATATATACATTATATATATTATATTGGATATATCATATATATTAGATATATCATATATATTAGATATATCACATATATTAGGTATATCATATATATTAGATATATCATATATATTAGATATATCATATATATTAGATATATCATATATATTAGATATATCATATATATTAGATATATCACATATATTAGGTATATCATATATATTAGATATATCATATATATTAGATATATCATATATATTAGATATATCATATATATTAGATATATCATATATATTAGATATATTATATAAGATATATCATATATATTAGATATATCATATATATTAGATATATCATATAAGATATATCATATATATTAGATATATCATATATATTAGATATATCATATATATTAGATATATCATATATATTAGATATATCATATATATTAGATATATCATATATATTAGATATATCATATATATTAGATACATCATATATAATAGATATATCATATATATTAGATATATCACATATATTAGGTATATCATATATATTAGATATATCATATATATTAGATATATCATATATATTAGATATATCATATATATTAGATATATCATATATGTTAGATATATCATATATATTAGATATATCATATATATTAGATATATCATATATATTAGATATATCATATATATTAGATATATCATATATATTAGATATATCATATATATTAGATATATCATATATATTAGATATATCATATATATTAGATATATCATATATATTAGATATATCATATATATTAGATATATCATATATATTAGATATATCATATATATTGGATATATCATATATATTAGATATATCATATATATTAGATATATCATATATATTATATATCATATATATCAGATATATCATATATATTAGATATATCATATATATTAGATATATCATATATATTAGATATATCATATATATTAGATATATCATATATATTAGATATATCATATATATTAGATATATCATATATATTAGATATATCGTATATATTAGATATATCATATATATTAGATATATCATATATATTAGATATATCATATATATTAGATATATCATATATATTAGATATATCACATATATTAGGTATATCATATATATTAGATATATCATATATATTAGATATATCATATATATTAGATATATCATATATATTAGATATATCATATATATTAGATATATCATATATATTAGATATATCATATATATTAGATATATCATATATATTAGATATATCATATATATTAGATATATCATATATATTAGATATATCATATATATTAGATATATCATATATATTAGATATATCATATATATTAGATATATCATATAAGATATATCATATATATTAGATATATCATATATTAGATATATCATATATATTAGATATATCATATATATTAGATATATATATTAGATATATCGTATATATTAGATATATCATATATATTAGGTATATCATATATATTAGATATATCATATATATTAGATATATTATATATATTAGATATATCATATATATTAGATATATCATATATATTAGATATATTATATATATTAGATATATCATATAAGATATATTATATATATTAGATATATCACATATATAAGATATATCATATATATTAGATATATCATATATATTAGATATATCATATATATTAGATATATCATATATATTAGATATATCATATATATTAGATATATCATATAAGATATATCATATAAGATATATCATATATATTAGATATATCATATATATTAGATATATCATATATATTAGATATATCATATATATTAGATATATCATATATATCAGATATATCATATATATTAGATATATCATATATATTAGATATGTCATATATATTAGATATATCATATATATTAGATATATCATATATATTAGATATATCATATATATTAGATATATCATATATATTAGATATATCATATATATTAGATATATCATATATATTAGATATATCATATATATTAGATATATCATATATATTAGATATATCATATATATTAGATATATCATATATATTAGATATATCATATATATTAGATATATCATATATATTAGATATATCATATATATTAGATATATCATATATATTAGATATATCATATATATTAGATATATCATATATATTAGATATATCATATATATTAGATATATCATCGATATATGTATCGTATAAATGTATTATATTTATTATGTATAACATATATCATATAAAGCATATATATCATATATAACATAAATATCATCTATAACATATACATCATATATATTGTATATAATATATGTATCATACATATAAATATTATACATATATATTGTATATCAAATATATGATATATTGTATACATTGTATATACATCAAATATATTATTTATCATAAATACTATCATATATATTATATATTATAAATATCATATATACAATATATATATATATATATATATATTTATATATAAATCAAATATATCATAAACATGCAAATACATCATATATATCAAATATATTATTTATCATAAATACTATCATATATATTATATATCATAAATATCATATATACAATATATATATATATATATATATATATATATATATATATATATATAAATCAAATATATCATAAACATGCAAATATATCATATACATCAAGTATATCATATACATCAAATATATCATATACATCAAATATATCATATACATCAAATATATCATATACGTCAAATATATCATATACATCAAATATATCATATACATCAAATATATCATATACGTCAAATATATCATATACATCAAATATATCATATACATCAAATATATCATATACATCAAATATATCATATACATCAAATATATCATATACGTCAAATATATCATATGCATGACATATATGATATGCATGACATATATGATATGCATGACATATATGATATGCATGACATATATGATATGCATGACATATATCATATACATCACGTATAACATATACATTGCATATGTTTTATGCATCACATATATAATTTTTATTACATATATTACATATATATATTACATACATCATCACATATATCAAATTCATCGCAACAGGAACAACGAAGGGAAGGGCAAGAAAACACACCAGTATGCCGAAGGCCTTTTCGCTTTTGCTTCGTCATGTATATGCCCTGACGAAGCAATAGCAAAAAGGCCTTCGGCATTCATCATACAAATTACATGTATATATTTGTATATTTTCTCGTTCATGAATATAATTATTACAAAATTGATTATGAACAATGTGTCACAACAGTATAATGACTTGCTCATTTCTTTGTTTCCTCGCTCGTTCATACATTTGTTCACTTTCTCGTCCATGTATTCGCTTATTTGACCGTTCATACATTTGTTTATTTACTGAGCTGAATGGTCGTTCGACCACCCTAACTGTTCATTCATTTTTATTGCGTAAAATAAATTTATTTACTCATTCCTTCATGTATTTGTTTATTTACTTTTCTGCTAGAGTAAAGAAAAACAGGGATAGACATATGCACTTTATTTGTCAATGCTAGTAGTGGTGCTGCTGAAGCTGGTGTGCAGGTACAAGTGTGCGTCCATGATCAGCAGGAACAAATATCGGCTGATCTCCCAGCGCGAGGCTGACGTCCAGTCCCTTGAGCAGAGGCACAGGAAGCGGGATCGGCAGAACGAAGCCCAAAGTCCCAGACACGAGGAAGGCCATTAGGAGGAAGACTGCAAGAAACTTCATTGTAATCTTTTGGCTGCAAAGAAATCGAATGATGAGGCAGGTGTCTTGCGTGTTTTATACCTATGGCATATCTTGGGGACTGGGATTTGAGGGACGAACCAGGGAAGGTAGATGGTTTGGGAAAGATCTTGGGGAACGTGATATGATTGCATCATTGAATTTACAATAATTTGTTTTATATATGCATATGATAAATACATGATATATTACATATATCATGTGTACACATGGTATATACATTATATATCATATATATCATATAACATATCATATATATCATATAACATATCATATATATCATATAACATATCATATATATCATATAACATATCATATATATCATATAACATATCATATATATCATATAACATATCATATATATCATATAACATATCATATATATCATATAACATATCATATATATCATATAACATATCATATATATCATATAACATATCATATATATCATATAACATATCATATATATCATATAACATATATATATCATATAACATATATATATATTATATAACATATATATATCATAACATATCATATATATATATCATAACATATCATATATATATATATCATAACATATCATATATATCATATAACATATATCATATATATTATATTTAATATATTTTATATGCATCACATACAATATATGCATCACGTATATCATATACATTACATATATTACATACATCATCACATATATTACACTCACCATACGAATTATATGTATATAATTGTATATTTTCTCGTTCATGAATTGAATTATTACAAATCAATTATGAACAATGTGCCCAATCGTTTAATGACTTTTGTTTACTTGCTGAGCTGAATGGTCGTTAGACCACCCTAATTGTTCATTCATTTTTATTGCATAAATTAAATTTATTTAATAGTTCCTTCATGTATTTGTTTACTTGTTTATTTGTTTTTCTGCCAAAGTAAAAAAAAAAAAAAAAAAAAAAAAAACAGGAATAGACATATGCATTTCATTTATCAATGCTAGTAGTGGTGCTGCTGAAACTGGGGTGCAGGTACAAGTGTGTGTCCATGATCAGGAGGAACAAATATGGGCTGATCTCCCAGCGCGAGGCTGACGTCCAGTCCCTTGAGCAGAGGCACAGGAAGCGGGATCGGCAGAACGAAGCCCAAAGTCCTAGACACGAGGAAGGCCATTAGGAGGAAGACTACAAGAAACTTCATTGTGGTCTTTTGGCTGCAAAGAAATCGAATGACGAGGCACTTCAGTTTAGTTAGATTTGCGAAGTCATACTTCGGGCAGGCCTTTTCTCTGGAGTGGCCCGGCCTGTGTCAACTATTTCTAGTTAACTCATGTGTTTTCTTTGAACTATATGCTCATCGTGTTGGCTGAATTGCGAGCAAGCGATCCAGCTGCCTCGGAGTAAGCATGTGGCAAACCCTTTTTACCAGCCCGGCGGCTGTGGTGGGCGGTCCCTGTATTAAAAATTGTGTTCACAATTATGTAATATAACAGGGTGGCATTAGACTCGCCGCATTGTTTGTGGCTCATAGCCTGAAGCATCTGAGTGCCACTTGGCAGCGAGCGAATTTGTGATATTTTCTCTATGTGCTCCCCGGAGGACCGCACATGCTGCAGCCTTTGGTACTTTGGCTTAGTCTCCTTCGGCTGTTTAACGATCATGGAGGATGGGGGTATACCCCTGCTCTTTTCGGCTCGTTTGTCAGCAAGCTCATTCCCCTGAATGCCAATGTGGGTTGGGATCCAGTTAATGATGATTCTTCTACCCTGACTGAAAATTCTTTGGGCTATGTTTAGTACTTTTCTGTTGGAGTAAAGAAAAACAAGGATAGGCATATGCATTTTATTTATCAATGCTAGTAGTGGTGCTGCTTAAACTGGTGTGCAGGTACAAGTGTGCGTCCATGATCAGCAGGAATAAATATCGCCTGATCTCCCAGCGCGAGACTGACGTCCAGTCATATATCTGATATATTAGATATATAGATATTATATGTATCGTGTATATGTATTATATTTATCATATATAACATATATATCATATATATTATAGTATACATTATATATACATCAAATATATTATTTATCCTATATACTATTTATCATATATATTGTATATGATAAATATATCAAATATCATATATCATAAATATGTATATATCGTATAAATATATGTAAATCAAATATATCATATACATCATACATGACATATATCATATGCATGACATATTATATACATCACGTATATCATATGCATCACATATATCATATACATCACATATATCATATACATCACATTTACACATATATAATTACATACTTCATCACATATATTACATTCATCATACAAATTACGTGTACGTATTTGTATATTTTCTCGTTCATGAATATAATTACTACAAATTGATTATGAACATAACAGTTTAATGACTTGCTCATTTCTTTGTTTCCTTGCTCGTTCATACATTTGTTCACTTACTCGTTCATGTATTCGCTTATTTGACCGTTCATACATTTGTTTGTTTACTGAGCTGAATGGTCGTTAGACCACCCTAACTGTTCATTCATTTTATTGCATAAGTGAAATTTATTTAATCGTCTCTTCATGTATTTGTTTATTTACTTTTCTGCTAGAGTAAAGAAAAAACATGGGTATGCACTTTATTTATTAATGCTAGTAGTGGTGTGCAGGTACAAGTGTGCGTCCATGATCAGCAGGAACAAATATCGACTGATCTCCCAGCGTGAGGCTGACGTCCAGTCCCTTGAGCAGAGGCACAGGAAGCGGGATCGGCAGAACGAAGCCCAAAATCGAAGACACGAGGAAGGCCTTTAGGAGGAAGACTGCAAGAAACCATTGTGATCTTTTGGCTGCAAAGAAATCGAATGATGTGGCATAAGGATAAGTCATATGCGAAGCTGAGCCTCGCCCGGGCTATGGGGGAGCCCGGCCTGTGCCGACTAATGTCGACTCGATCACCGTGTGTCAGCAAGTGCTGACACGACAGAGCTTAGTCCTTACCCACCGTGGTGCCCAGCCACAGCAGTAACCTCCGGGCGACAATTGCAACTTCTCGCGCCTGGGCGGGGCGCGAACCGCCGACCCCTCGGATGAGAGGCCGACACGTTACCACTGTACTAGCCTGGAGTCTATGATGTGGCAGGTGTCTTGCGTGTTTTATACCTATGGCATATCTTGGGGACTGGGATTTGAGGGACGAACCAGGGAAGGTAGATGGTTTGGGAAAGATCTTGGGGAACGTGATATGATGGCATCATTGGATTTACAATAATTTGTTTCAAATATGAATATGATATATACATGATATATTACATATATCATATGTACACATGGTATATATATATATATATATATATATATATATATTAGATATATATATATATTATACAACACATATATATACATATACATATGATATATACATGATATATTACATATATCATATATGCATTTGATATATACATGATATGTTACATATATCAGATATACACATGATATATACATTATATATCATATATATTAGATATATCATAGATATTATATGTATAGTATATATGTATTATATCTATTATATGCAACATATATCATATACAACATATATATTATATAACATATATATCATATATATCACATATATTATATATAATACATGTATCATATATATATCATACATATAAATATTATACATATATATTGTATATCAAATATATTATATATTGTATACATTATATATACATCATATTATTTGTCATATATACTATTTATCATATATATTATATATCATAAATATCATAGATACATCATATATATATATATTTATATATATATATAAATCAAATATATCATATACATCAAATATATTATATATATGGCATCATATGTATGACATGTATCATATGCATCACATATATTATATACATCACCTATACAATATACATTACATATATTTTATCATATACAGCATATATGTATCATATACATCATATATGTATCATATACATCATATATGTATCATATACATCATATATGTATCATATATCACATATATGTATCATATACATCATATATGTATCATATACATCATATATGTATCATATACATCATATATGTATCATATACATCATATATGTATCATATACATCATATATGTATCATATACATCATATATGTATCATATACATCATGTGGGTATCATATACATCATATATGTATCATATACATCATATATGTATCATATACTTCATATATGTATCATATACATCATATATGTATCATATACATCATATAAGTATCATATACATCATATATGTATCATATACGTCATATATGTATCATATACATCATATATGTATCATATACATCATGTAGGTATCATATACATCATGTAGGTATCATATACATCATGTAGGTATCATATACATCACATATGTATCATATACGTCATATATGTATCATATACATCATATATGTATCATATACATCATGTAGGTATCATTTACATCATGTAGGTATCATATACATCACATATGTATCATATACATAATATATGTACCATATACATCATATATGTATCATATACATCACTTAGGTATCATATGCATCACGTAGGTATCATATACGCCATATATGTATCATATACATAATATATGTATCATATACAACATGTAGGTATCATATACATCACGTAGGTATCATATACATCATATATGTATCATATACATCATATATTTATCATATACATCATGTAGGTGTCATATACATCACGTAAGTATCATATAAATCATATATGTAACATATACACCATATATGTATCATATACATCATATAGGTATCATATACATCACGTAGGTATCATATACATCATATATGTATGAAATACATCATATATGTATCATATACATCATGTAGGTATCATATACATCACGTAGGTATCATATACATCATATATGTATGAAATACATCGTATATGTATCATATACATCATGTAGGTATCATATACATCACGTAGGTATCATAAACATCACTTATGTATCATATACATCATATATGTATCATATACATCATATATGTATCATATGCATCATATATGTATCATAAACATCATATATGTATCATATACATCAAATATGTATCATATACATCATGTAGGTATCATATACATAATAAATGTATCATATACATCATATATGTATCATATAAATCATATATTCATCATATACATCATATATGTATCATATACATCAAATATGTATCATATATATTACATATGTATCATATATCACATATGTATTATATATTTCATATATGTATCATATATATCATATATGTATCATATATATCTTATATGTATCATATACATCAAATATGTATCATATATATTACATATGTATCATATATCACATATGTATTATATATATCATATATGTATCATATATATCATATATTTATCACATATATCATATATATGCATCATATATATCATATATATGTATCACATATATCATATATATCACATATATCATATATATGCATCATATATATCATATATATATCATATATAATATATATATGTATCATAAATATCATATATATGTATCATATATATCATATATATGTATCATATATATATAATATATGTATCATATACATCATATATATGTATCATACATACCATATATATGTATCATATATATTATATATATGTATCATATACATCATATAAATGTATCATATATGTGTATCATATATATCATATATGTGTATCATATATATCATATATGTGTATCATATATATCATATATGTGTATCATATATATCATATATGTGTATCATATATATCATATATGTGTATCATATATATCATATATGTGTATCATATATATCATATATATGTATCATATATATCATATATATTTATCATATATATCATATATATGTATCATATATATGTATCATATATATCATATATATGTATTATATATATCATATATTTATCATATATATATATCATATATATCATACATATGTATCATATATATCATATATGCATCATATATATCATATATATATGTATCATATACATCATGTATCATATATATCATATATATGTATCATATATATATCAAATACATGTATCATATATATGTATCATATATATCATATATATGTATCATATATATCATATATATGTATCGTATATATCATATATATGTATTGTATATATCATATATATATGTATCATATATATGCATCATATATATCATATATATGTATCATATATATCATATATATGTATCATATATATCGTATATATGTATCATATATATCATATATATGTATCATATATATCATATATATGTATCATATATATCATATATATGTATCATATGTATCATATATATGTATCATATATATCATATATATGTATCATATATATCAAATATATGTATCATATATATCATATATATGTATCATATATATCATATATATGTATCATATATATCATATATATGTATCATATATATCATATATATGTATCATATATATCATATATATGTATCATATATATCATATATATGTATCATATATATCATATATATGTATCATATATATCATATATATGTATCATATATATCATATATATGTATCATATATATCATATATATGTATCATATATATGTATCATATATATCATATATATGTATCATATATATCATATATATGTATCATATATATCATATATATGTATCATATATATCATATATATGTATCATATATATCATATATATGTATCATATATATCATATATATGTATCATATATATCATATATATGTATCATATATATCATATATATGTATCATATATATCATATATATGTATCATATATATCATATATATGTATCATATATATCATATATATGTATCATATATATCATATATATCATATATATGTATCATATATATCATATATATGTATCATATATATCATATATATGTATCATATATATCATATATATGTATCATATATATCATATATATGTATCATGTATGTCATATATATGTATCATGTATGTCATATATATTTATCATATATATGTATCATATATATGTATAATATATATCATATATATGTAGCATATATATTTATCATATATATCATATATATGCATCATATATCATATATGTATCATATATCATATATATGTATCATATATCATATATATGCATCATATACATATGTATCATATATATCATATATATGTATCATATATATCATCTATATGTATCATATATATCATATATATGTGTCATATATGTCATATATATGTATCATATATATCATATATATGATACATATATATCATATACATGTATCATATATAATATATATATGTATCATATATATCATATATGTTTATCATATGTATCACATATATGTATCATATATATATATATGTATCATATATATCATTCATATGTATGAAATATATATCACATATAGTATATGTATGTATAATATATATGTATGATATTTATGCATCATATATATCATATATAGGTATCATATATATGCATCACATATATATCATAAATATATATCATATATATCACATATATGTATCATATATATCATATATGTATCATATATATCATATGTATGTATCATATATGTCATATATGTATCATATATATCAAATGTATGTATCATATATATATGTATCATATATATCACATAGATGTATCATATACATCATATATATGTATCATATATATCACATGTGTATCATATATATGTATCAAATATATGTATCATGTATATGTATCGTATATATCACATATATGCATGATATATGTATATATCATATTTGTAAATATTATACACATATATTGTTTATCAAATATATTATGTATTGTATACATGACATATACATCAAATATATTAATCAATTAATTTATCATATATATATATCATAAATATCATATATCATAAATATCATATCATAAATCATAAACATTATATATATATATATATTCATATATATATATATATATATATATATATATATATATATATCATACATATGGAAATCATATATGTAAATATATATATATATATATTTATATATGTATATATATACATATATATATATATATATATATATATATATATATATATATATATATATATATATATATATATATCATATACATCAAATATACCATACCCATCAAATATGTTATATGCATGACATATATCATACACATCAAATATGTTATATGCATGACATATATTATATGGATCACATATATTATATACATGATGTATATCATATACATTACATATATTTTATCCATTTACATTACATATATTTTATGCATTTACATTACAT
>NC_091567.1:36362613-36367613 GCF_042767895.1 Penaeus vannamei
CGAACTACGATGCAAAAAAAAAAAAGAAATAGAAAAAGAAAAGAAAAAAATAGTGAATAAAAGAGAGATAGTGGAAAACCAGGAGCAAAAGAAGGAAAAAAAGAAAGCAAAAAGGAAGAAGAAGAAGAAGAAGAAGAAAAATAGAGATAGTGGAAGACCAGGAGCAGAAGAAGGATAAAAAGAAATAAAAAGAAGAAGAAGAAGAAGAAAAGAATAGTGAGTCAAAATAGAGATAGTGGAAGACCAAGACCAAAAGGGAAAAAAGAAAGCAAAAGAAGAAGAAGAAGAAAAAAAGTAAAGAATAGTGTCAAAATAGAGATAGTGGAAGACCAGGAGCAGGAATAGGGAAAAGGCTTCCTGAACCTGTATCCTTCAACCGCGTGTAAATCAAATGGAAAATTATGCAGAGATTATACGAAGAAATGTCTGAAAACCTACAAACGACAAATGATATGTTTAAGTTATATAATGCCGGCAAAGAGTTTTTTTTTTTTAAGATTGTGACCTTTATAGAGCATAGAAAAATAATCTCAAGAAGCAAGACGAATAGAGATAGAAAATTAAAAAACGACAAACGTTCATGACAAACAAACAAAAAAATGTAGATAGCTTTTGAAAAATGAGAGACAAATTAGCTTTAGAAGATTCTCCAGTGAAAACGACAAATTAAAAAGAAGTGTGGAACTCGAATCTCTTGAAAAAAGCTGCTTTATCAACCTACACAAATGAAATGTATGAAAAAATCGTGTGACAAAAGGTGAGGCCAAACCAAGAGCGCTAGCATCTCACACAAAAGATGTATTTGAAGAGGCTGTGTGTAAGTGTGTGTGTGTGTGAGTGTGAGTGTATGTGTGCGTGTGTGTGTGTGTGTCTGTGAGAGAGAGAGAGAATGAGACTACACGCTCTCTTTCTTTCTCTCTCTCTCTCTTTCTCTCTCTCTCTCTCTCTCTCTCTCTCTCTCTCTCTCTCTCTCTCTCTCTCTCTCTCTCTCTCTCTCTCTCTCCCTCTCTCTCTCTCCCTCTCTCTCTCTCTCTCTCTCTCTCTCTCTCTCTCTCTCTCTCTCCCTCCCTCCCTCCCTCCCTGCCTCCCTCCCTCCCTCCCTCCCTCTCCCTCTCTCTCTCTGTGAGTGTGTGTGTGTGTATGTGTGGTGTGTGAGTGAGTGAGTTTGTGTGTGTGTGAGTGAATGTGTGTGAATGTGTGTGCGTGTATTTAATAAAAGGGAGAAATTCTTTGTGGCTTTACTGTGCCTTCCAAAGTCAAAAGGAAATCTTCGCTTTATTTCACACTCACAGTGAAATGACACTCGATAATGTGAGGGAAACGAGAAGGTGCGACGATAAAACATTTTTCTAAACTGGGAAAACAATTTTGCAGATAAAGGACAATTATCATGGCTTTTGGTGTGTGATCATGATTGCTAAATTTTGCGATGGGAAATGCACTCTCTTTACCCTTCATATTTCACTTTATTTCCTCTTTATACATTCTCTTATTTCCTCTTTTTCCTCTTTCTACACTTACGACGGGAAATGTCCTTTTTTACTCCTCATATTTCTCTTCCTTTCCTCTTTATACATCCTCTTATTTCCTCTTTCTCCTCTTTCTCCACTTTATCATATTTTTTCACTTCCTTTCTCCCATTCTCTCCGACCGAAAATAGATAAATTTGCTTCCATTTAGCCCTTATTGAGTCCCGCTTCCCGAGAGCTTCCTCCATTAGGGCCAGAGCTCGGAGACACGCGCAGATTAGGCCCGTGAAAAAGGGTTAAACAGGTTCGTATTTTTATCTACGTATTTTTTCATATACAGAAGATTTTTGTGTGGATATTTATGTATAAATACACCGTACACACACACACACACACACACACACACACACACACACACACACACACACACACACACACACACACACACACACACACACACACGCACACACACAAGTACAAATACGCACACAAAAACAACACACGCACACCCATATGAACCCAGGTATACCTATATATATGTATGAATATAACTGCACATAAGTATACATTTATATGTGTGTGTGTGTCCACCTCGTCCCCCTCTTTCCATTTCCTCCTTTATCCTAATTCCTCATTTCCCCTCTTCTCCTCACGGATCCCTCGGTCCAAAAATAGAGAGGCTACATCGGGGAAATTTCGCTTAACCGGATTTCCTTAACCTTTTCCTCATCAGGCCTCGAGGAGGAGACCGAGGAGGACTTCGGGGGGACAGGTGTTGGAGGAGGAGGGGGTGGAGGAGGAGGAGAGAGGGAGGGAGGAGGAGGGAGAAGGAGGAGGGGACCGAGGGAGGACTTTTCGGGGGACAGGCAGGTGTTGGAGGAGGAGAGGGGTGGAGGAGGAGGGAGGAGGGAGGAGGAGGAGGAGGAGAAGGAGGAGGAGGGGAGGGGGGAAAGGAAGGAGGATTGGGGTGAGGAGGGAGGAAGAAGGAGGAGGAGGGAAGGAGGGGGTGGAGGGAGGGAGGTGGAGGAGCTGAGGAAGGCGGGGCTGGAGGAGAGGGAGGAAGGAGAGAGGGAGGAGGAGGTGGAGGTGGACGAGGAGGAGGAGGTGGAGGAGGTGGGAGAGAGAGGATATGAGGTGGAGGAGAGAAAGGAGGAGGAGGAGGTGGAGGTGGAGTGGGAGGAGGAAGGGAGTAGGAGGAGTGGGGAGGGACTTCCTGGGGAACAGGTGCTTGGAGGAGGAGGGGAGGGAGATAGAGGAGGTGTTGGAGGAGGAAGGGGGAGGTGGGTGGGGGAGGAGGAGGAGGAGGAGGAGTGAGTGACTTCGGGGAACAGGTGAGATAGGAGGGAGGGAGGGGGCAGAGAGGAGGAGGGAGGAGGAGGGAGGGGGAGGGAGGGGAAGAGGAGGGGAAGTGGAGGAGGAGGTGGAGGTGGAGGAGGTGAGGAGGTGGAGGGGGAGGGGGATGGGGATGGGGAGAGGAGAGGAGGGAGGGGGAGGAACAGGGTGTTGGAGGAGGGAGAGGGAGGAGGAGGAGGTGGAGGGAGAGAGGGAGGGGATGGGGACGAGGAGGAGGAGGGGGAACAGGTGTTGGAGGAGAGGAGGGGGAGGAGGGAGGAGGGAGGAGGAGGAGGAGGAGGGGGAAGAGGAGGAGGAGGGAGGTGGAGGAGGAGGAGGACCCCTATCTCGCCCTCTCTGTCTCTCTGGGGTCGTTCTGTTTTCCTTCTTTCTATTTTTTTTTTTGTTAAGTTGTTGTTTTTGTTTCTATCTTTTGTTTTGTCTATATATACATACATATATATATATATATATATATATATATATATATATATATATATATATATATATATATATATATATATATATATATATATATATATATATATAATATATATATATATATATATATATATATATATATATATATATATATATATATATATATATTTTTTTTTTTTCTTTTTTTTTCGATTTCTCTGGTTTTGGTTTTGTTTGTGTCTGTCTGCTTATCTCTCTTTCTTTTTGTATCTTTTTCTCTCTATCTATCTGTCTCTCTCTCTTCCCCCTCTCTCTCTCTCTCTCTCTCTCTCTCTCTCACTCTCTCTCTCTTCTTTCTTCTCATTCACTCTCTCTCTCTTCTTTCCTTTCTTTTCTCTCTTTCTCTGTCTGTCTCGGTCTCTCTCTTTCTCCTCCTTCTCTTCCCTCCTCTCTCTCTCTCTCTCCCTCTCTCTCACTTTCTCTCTCCCTCTCTCCCTCTCCCCCCCTCTCTCTCTCTCATAAACCACCCTTCCTGTCTCTGCTTTATTTCCTTTTTACTCCTCCGATTCATTGCATTATTGGCAAGATATCATTAACCCAGATCACTAAAATTCTCCCATAAAATAACTGCAACACTTTGATATTGCTCACATCTCCTCCCTTTGCAACACGAACCATACTCTTCCTCTTCAATATTGCATTTCCCATTTTCTCTTTGTCTCTTTCCTCCACACCCTGATCGCCACCTGACCTTCCCGTGAACACACATTGCAGTTCTCTGTTTGCAATGAAAACTATGGCTAACTTCCCCGGTAAATACTGAGACAGGAACATGTGACCCAATTGTAGGTTTTTTGTTTTGTTTTGTTTTTCTTTTGTGTGTGTGTGAGGAAGACTATATGTTTTATTAAGACCTTTGTAGTGGAATATGGGATAATGCAGTGGCGCATTATATATATATATATATATATATATATATATATATATATATATATATATATATATATATATATATATATATATATATATATATATATATATATATGTGTGTGTGTGTGTGTATATATATATGTGTGTGTGTGTGTGTGTGTGTGTGTATGTGTGTGTGTGTGTGTATGTGTGTGTGTGTGTGTGTGTGTGTATGTGTGTATGTGTGTATGTATGATGTATGTATGTATCTATCTTTATCTATCTATCATCTATCTATCTATCTATCTATCTAAATAAATACACGCAGACACACACGAACGTATAGACACCCAACCACAGGCCTCAACACCCACGCACACAAACACAGACATATAAAAAAATCCTCATTAAAACCACAACGGCAGAGGTAAGCCACGCGGCGCAGAAATAGCTCCCAATCACAATGTTATTTTTCCTCGACCTCACAGACTCACCAAAACCAAAACAAAACACGAGAAAGAACCAGCTCTTCTTGAAAGCTCTATTCGAAAGCTCACTCCAGCTCTAATTCAGGAGGTTCTCGTTAACTCCATTCAAGTGATATAAAGAGCTTAGGGAAAAAATTATATTCGATATGTGGGGATTGGTAAAGTCTTACAATAACAGAAATCATTTTTAATTTTTTTTCTTATGGATCTGGAATATATTGAGAGGATGATTTTCTTAATTTTATATTTGATTTGATGTTTGAAATTTGATATGAATACAACATTCTCAAATCAACCGGAAACATGTTAAATATGAGGTGGTGAATGCCAAAATCTATTTCAGGTGGAGTGTTATCAGATGATCTATTTCAGAATCTGAGAA
>NC_091567.1:36382613-36390113 GCF_042767895.1 Penaeus vannamei
TTGCATTTATTTTTTTGTTTTATTGTTTTTGCTTTGATTATTTTGTTTTATTAATTCTGTTATATTTGTATTTTGTTGATATTTTGTTGAATTGCATTTATTTTTTGTTTTATTCTTTTTGTTTTGATTATTTCGTTTTGTTTTGATTTATTGATTCTGTTATGTCTGTCACGTTTCAGTTTGTCTGTTTTTACGATTCGTAATTTTTGTTTTACTTATTTCATTTCATTCTAATCTATTATCTTTATTGTATCTATCTCATTTTGATTTATCCATTTCTTTTTATTCATCTTTCAATTATTCTATGTTATTGATTCCATTTTGCTTATTCAATTTTCTTAATTAATTGATTTCTTGAGTGACGTCTTAAGATTCACTACTCCTGCGCCTCCACACATACACTTCAGAATAATTGAGAGTTAAAAAAAATAAAAAATAAAAAATAATAATAATGCTAAAAAAAGTAAACTAGCAATAAAAAACAAATGTAAAGTAATAATGATAATGATGAATAAATAAGACATATATATATATATATATATATATATATATATATATATATATATATATATATATATATATATATATATATATAGAGAGAGAGAGAGAGAGAGAGAGAGAGAGAGAGAGAGAGAGAGAGAGAGAGAGACAGACAGACAGACAGACAGACAGACAGACAGATACTTAAATAGATAGATAAACAAAACTGAATAGGTAAAGGATAGGTAGATGTTCATCCCATCTGTTTCGTAAATCCTCAAACATAGTAAAATCTGTGACCTTTCCTCCTTCTCCACCTTTCTAGACCTCCCATTCCTACACCTTTTTCCCAATTCCTTTTCCTTTTTCTTCTCTCCTTCTTTCCTTCTCCTGCTTTTCGTCTCCATACCTATTCTCGACCTCCCATTCCTCCACCTTTTCCCCAGTTCCCTTTTCCTCTTTCTCCTCTCCATACCTATTATCGTCTTCCCATTCCTCCTCCTTTTCTCCCTTCTCCTCTTCCTCCTTCCTCCTCCTTTTGCTTCTCTCCTCATTCCCCTTTTCAGCACCGACCCTTGTCCAACGGAGAACGAGGGAGAACATTATTATTTTAGTGTGACTATTTTTGCTTATTTGTTTACTTTTTTCTCTCTAGTGTCTCTGTCTCTTTGTATGTCTAGGTATTCTTTATATAACTTTTTTTGTATAATTTTTTTATTATTATTTCTTTCGTTTTTTTCTATTTCTTTCTTTCTTTTTAGTTTTGCCTGTGGGTCTGTTTATTTTGGATCTCTGTCTATTTCTGTCCAGTTCTGCTTTTATCTATAATTCTTTTTCGTTATGTTTCTCTGTTTGTTTTCGTGTCTTCCCTCTTCTCTTTCTTAACATTTCACTGTTTCTGCCTCTCTTTGTCATATGCCAAAAGGATTAATTCTACGCTTTGGCTCTTTGTCATTCTATCTGTGTCTCTTTCGTCGATGTCTTACTTTCTCTCTCTCTCTCTCCATCCCTCTCCCACCATTTCTCCCCTCCCCATCTCATTCCCTCCTCCTTTCTCCCTCTACATTTTTCTCCATCCCTCTCCCTCTCCCTCTCTCATTCCTTCCTCCCTTTTTCTCCCTCCTCTTCTCTCTCTTTCTTTCGTCCCTCCCTCTCCCATCCCTTTCCCCTCCTTCTCTCATTTCCTCCTCCCTATCATTCCCTCCTCCCTCTCTCTCTCCCCCTTTCTCTTCTCTCCCTCTCATTCTCTCCTCCCTCTCCTCTCTTTCCCTTTCTCTTCCCTTTCCCTCTCCTTCCCTTTCTCATTCCTTCTTCCTCCCTTTCCCCCTCCCCTCTCATCCCTTCCTCCCTTGTCCTCCCTCCCTTTCCCCTCCCTCTCCCTCCCTTTCTCACTCATCCTTCCTCCCTCCCTCCTCCCTCCCTCCGTCCCTTTCCCCTCCCTCTCTCACTCCTCCTTCCCTCCTCCCTCCCTCTCCCCCTCCCTTTCCCTCCCTCCCTCTCCCTCTCCTTCCTCCCTTCCTCCTTCCTCCCTTCTCCCTTCCCCTCCCTCCCTCCCTCCCTCTCCCTCTCTTCTAAACCCGGAGACGCGTGCCGGGAAATTGGAGGGAGAGACAGCGGCATTTTCGATTTCCCGGCATTCAGAAGCGAGGGCGAATCTTTAATATGCAAAGACGCTTTTCCAGCCCCAGGCAAAGCTCATTTACAATAAAAAAAGGAGGTGGGAGGAAAGGGGGAATGAGGGAAGTGGGGAAAAAGGTGGAGGAATGGGAATGGAGAGGAGAAGCGGAAGGAGGAGGAAGGAGGGAGAGGAGAAGGAGGAGGAGGAGGAAGGAGGGAAGGGGAAGGAGGGAGAGGAAGAGGAAGAAGGAGGATGAAAAGGGAAGTGGGGAAAAGGTGGAGGAATGGGAATGAGGGGAGAAGGATGGAGGAGGAAGGAGGGAGAGGAGGAGAGGAGGAAGGAGGGAAGGGGAGAAGGTGGAGGAAAAGGGAATTGGGAAAAAGGTGGAGGAATGGGAGGAAAGGGGAATGAGGGGAGAAGAAGAAGGAGGAGGAAGGAGGGAAGGGGAGAAGGTGGAGGAGGAAAGGAAGTGGGGAAAAGGTGGAGGAAAGGGAATGGAGAGGAGAAGCAAATGGAGGGAGAGGAGAAGGAGGAGGAAGAAAAGGGAAGTGGGGAAAAGTTGGAGGAATGGGAGGACGAGAATAGGAATGGAGAAGGAAAGCAGAAGGAGGAGGGAGGAGGGAAGAGGAAAGAGGAAAAAGTAATTGGGATAAAGGTGGAAGTTTGGGAATGGAGAGGAGAAGCAGGAGGAGGAAGAAGGAGGGAGAGGAGGAGGAGGAAAAAAGAACTGGGAAAAAGATGGAGGAAAGGGGGGATGAGGGGAGAAGGAGAAGGAGGACGAAGGAGGGAGAGGAGGAGGAGGAAGGAGAGAGGGAGAAGGCGGAAGATGATAGGGGAAGTAGGGAAAAGGTGGAGGAATGGGAGGACGAGAATAGGAATGGAAGGGAAATATGGAAGAGGAGAAAGACGAGAAAAGGGATGGGGGAAAGGTGGAAGAAAAGGAAAACGAAAACAAAAATCAGGAACTGAAGAACAGGAGAACAGAGAAAAGGGAGAGGAAGTAGAGGAAGAGAGGAAGGGAAAATGAGAGAGGAGAGGAAGAGATAAGAAGAAGAGCACAAAGACGAAGGCATGTATGAAATAAAACGTTGAAAATAAATAGTACTGATGATGCACCAGGAAAGAGAAAATGGTCGAGGAAAGGAAGGAAATAAGAATAACAGAGATAAAGATAGATAGATCATAGATAGATACATAGAGATAGGGTGAGGAGAGAGAGAGAGAGAGAGAGAGAGAGAGAGAGAGAGTCAGAGAGTCAGAGAGTGTGTATGTGTATGTGAGATAGATAGATAGATAGATGGATAGAGAGAGAGAGAGAGTGAGAGAGAGAGAGAAGACAGACAGAGACAGGCAGTCAGAGAGAGAGAGAGAGAGAGAGAGAGAGAGAGAGAGAAAGAGAGAGAGAGAAACAGAGAGAGAGAGAGAGAGAGAGAGAGAGAGAGAGAGAGAGACAGACAGACAGACAGACAGAGAAAGAGAGAGACAGAGAGAGAGAGTGAGAGAAGACAGAGACAGGCAATCAGAGACAGAGACAAGGAAAGAGAAAACCGCAAAGAGATAATCATTTCAAAAAAGAAAAGAAGAAAAAAAATAACATAAACAACCAGACAATCAAAGGAAAACAAACAAACACCAAGAGACCGAACAGCAAAATCCTAACTGGCCCCGAGCTATCTCAACAGGAAAAGCTTTCGTGGGAGAATCACAGGGATTTTGTCCTCAAGCAACGTGCAATGAGAAGGATTTTTGGGGTGAGGAAGAGACGCTTCAGAGGAGAAGGAAGTGTCTCTTCAGCCTAGAAGGAAAATAGGATACAATAGCGATGTTATTCTTGGCAAAGCGGGTAGAGATAAGGAGATGTAATCGAAGAGGTATTGGGAATGTGAGGCAGACAGATAGACAGAGAGAGAGATAGAGAGAGAGACGGAAAGACGAACAAATATATGTACGGATTGGTCGACAGATAGATAGAGAGAGAGACGGAAAGATGGACAAATATATGTACGGATTGGTAGACAGATAGACAGAGAGAGAGACGGAAAGATGAACAAATATATGTACGGATTGGTAGATAGATAGACAGACAGATAGACAGATAGATAGACAGAGAGAGAGACGGAAAGATGAACAAACATATGTACGAAGTGGGACAGATAGACAGAGAGAGAAACGGAAAGACGAACAAATATATGTACGGATTGGTAGACAGATAGACAGACAAAGAGACAGTTAAACAGACAGGCAGACTAACAGAGAAATAGACAAACAGACAGACGGATAGAGAGACAGTCAGACAAACAGAGATATAAGCAGACAGACAGAAGAAAGAAGGAAATGCCTGGTAAAGAAAGAGGAAAAAAACTAAAACAAGAAGAGTAAAGCGAAGAAAAGAAAATGAAAATAAAACGAAAGAGAAAACAAAACATCCATAAAAATTGTTCCAGCTTCGAATACGAAAAAAGACAAAAAAAGAAAACAGGTGAAAAAATCATAAAAATGAAAAAGTGAAAATAAAAAAAAAGTGAAAACAATGGAAATAGTAAAAAGGAAAAAAAAATGAGGAGGACAAGTGGACTAAGTTTACACTGTGGTTTGTTTCTTTATTGTCAAGAAGAAAGAGGCAAAAAGGGGATGAAACTGAAAAAAAGAAAAGCAGAGATAAAAAAATCGTTCTCCTTTTTCCTTTTTTTGTTTTTATTTTTATCTATATTTATATTCACGTCATAACACTATTATTACTCTTATCATTATTATCATTACTATTATTGTTATGATTATTATCATCATCATCATCATCTTCATCATCACGATCAATCATCAATCATCATATTCATCATTAACATTATTTCTATCATTATTATTATAATCATTTATGTAGGCTAAGAAAATAAGAATTTCCTAAATATTGTAAACTTTACATCTAATTAATAAATCTAGTCATCTAATTTGCCTTTACATATGGTTTTATCATCTGTTACGTTTTCTCGCAGTATAGACATGCACACACAATCACAGTTTTGTACACACACACACACCTACACACTCAGTCAAACAAACGAACACATATAAAAACTCTTTTTGCTTGGTGACTTTATTTCATATTTCATAGTTTTCAATTCCTGTTAACCTCAAAAAGACAATACTAAGAGAAAGAGAGAAAGAGAGAGAGAGAGGGAGAGAGAGAGAGAGAGAGAGAGAGAGAGAGAAAAAGAGAAAGAAGAGAGAGAGAGGGAGGGAAGAGAGACATAGAGAGATAGAGAGAGAGAAGAGAGAAAAAAAGAAAGAAGAGAGAGAGAGAGAGAGAGAGAGAGAGAGAGAGAGAAAGAGAGAGAGAGAGAAAGAGAGAGAGAGAATATGAGACAATGAGATAAGCCGAAAAAAAGGACAAAGACAAAAATAAGAAAAAAAGAAAGAAAACATTAAGAAAAGAAACAGAAAATCAGGAAGAAACAGAAAAAATTACCTACTCCTTCTCTCCTCCCCCCCCCCTCTTTTCCCTAGCCCCCCCCCCCTCGTGCCTGAACAGGTGAAGACAACCACCACATCCCACTTCGCTGGTCGTAAATGCAGTTGGTCTTTGTAGATAACACAACTTTGATATAAGTGTATTCTCTCTCTCTCTCTCTCTCTCTCTCTCTCTCTCTCTCTCTCTCTCTCTCTCTCTCTCTCTCTCTCTCTCTCTCTCTCTCTCTCTCTCTCTCTCTCTCTCTCTCTCTCTCTCTCTCTCTCTCTCTCTCTCTCTCTCTCTCTCTCTCTCTCTCTCTCTCTCTCTCTCTCTCTCTCTCTCTCTCTCTCTCTCTCTCTCTCTCTCTCTCTCTCTCTCTCTCTCTCTCTCTCTCTCTCTCTCTCTCTCTCTCTCTCTCTCTCTCTCTCTCTCTCTCTCTCTCTCTCTCTCTCTCTCTCTCTCTCTCTCTCTCTCTCTCTCTCTCTCTCTCTCCCTCCCTCCCTCCCTCTCTCTCTTTCTCTTATTCCTACCTACAAGATCATTATCAATCCCTGTTCTCCGGATATCGTTAGTTCTCGCGTCCAAGCTATTCACTGAACATCGATAACAAGATCAGACGGAACCGGAACAATAACTCATCCGTTATCACAGCAAATGACTGGGAATCAATAGAACAAAGTGCCGCGAATAATAACCTAATTAGGGGCTGGAGATTTACCAATTGTTGTCATTTTATTGTTGTGTCATTATCGTCCATTCATATCGGGGAAGGACGGCGCTGCTATGAGGTGCTTTGTCGTGGCATAATTAGTGATGCAAATCCCTTATGGATTGTCCATACAGATTAACTCTGAGAGAGAAAGAGAGAGAGAAAGAAGGGGAGGGAGGGAGTGAGGGAGGGAGGGAGGGAGGGAGGGAGGGAGAGGGAGAGGGAGGAGGGAGGGGAGGGAGGGGGAGAGAGAGAGAGAGAGAGAGAGAGAGAGAGAGAGAGAGAGAGAGAGAGAGAGAGAGAGAGAGAGAGAGAGAGAGAGAGAGAGAGAGAGAAAGAGAGAGGAAAGAGAGATACAGAGAGAAAGAGAGAGAGAGAGAGAGAGAGAGTGAGAGAGATAAAGCAATATTACAACCTACATTCCACACAGCAAACCAAACACATAATAATATATTCACCAAAACCACGTAGAGAAAGAGAAACACACAACAGACAACAGAAAGCCCAACCAACAGTTCCATCGCAGAGCCAAAAACAACAACAACAACAAAAACATTTCTTCCGTAATGAAACACAGAGAAAAAAGGAAAAAGAATAACGAAGCAGAGAAGCGAAGTGAAAAGCTGAAAATCGTATTTCCTTTTCACAACTAAGGTATTCATGACAAATGCGTAATTTCGTGGTAAGTTAAAATTTACATAATTAGAAAATGCACGAATTTATGGAGAAGGGGAGATGGAGGAGGATAATAAAGGGAAGACGAGGGGCAGGAACGTGAGTGAAATATGGAGTAAAGGGGAGCAGAGAGAGGCGAGGATAATAGGAGTAATTCGAGAAAGATGGGGAAGGAGAGAGAAACAACTGCTTATACAGACGCACATGAATACAAGCATAGATGTGTGTGTGTACCTGTGTATATAGATAGAAAAATAGACAGAGAGACAGATATATATAGATAGATAAATAGATAAATATAGATGGATATATATATGTATATATGTACACACACACACACACACACACACACACACACACACACACACACACACACACACACACACACACACACACACACACACACACACACACACACACACACACACACATATATATATATATATATATATATATATATATATATATATATATATATATATATATATATATACATACATATATATGCATTTATGTGTGCATAGCAACTGAGGGAACACTCCAACACGTATCGAAACAAACCAACACCAAAAA
>NC_091567.1:36435113-36440113 GCF_042767895.1 Penaeus vannamei
GGAGTGGGTAAGGGGGAGGGGCTAGGGGGAAAAAGGTAATGGGGAGGAGTGAGGGCCAGGGGAGGGGCAAGGGGAAGGGGAAGGGGGAAGGGCATAGGGGAGGGGCAAGGGCGAGGGGGGAGGGGCTAGGGGGGAAGGGTAATGGGGAGGGGCTAGGGGGAAGGTGGCGGGGGAGGTGGGGCAATGGGAGGGGGAGGGGTAAGGGCAAGGGGGAGGGGGAAGGGTAAGGGGGAGGGGAGGGGCAAGTAGGGAGGGTAAGGGGGAAGGGCAAGGGAGAAGAGCAAGGAGAAGAGCAAAAGGGGAGGGAGAGGGGGAGGGGCAAGAGGGAGGGGGAAGTGCAAGGGGGCATGGAGAAGGGCAAGGGGGAGGAGCAAGAGCATTAATAATAGGAACAGTAAGTGAGGAAAATGGCAAGGCGGAAGGGCAAAGGAAAGGGAAATACAGAAAGAAAGCAAGGGCAAGGGGGAAAGGTAAGGAAAAAGAAGAAGAAGAAGGGGAATAGAAGCGAAAGGCAAGAGCAAGGGCAAGGCGGGAAGTGATGGAGGAACGGAACTATGTAGGCCTACGGAAAGAGGGAGAAGGAAGAGGAAGAAGAGAGAAGGGGAGAAGGACGAGAGAGGAAGAATAGGAAGTGAAAGAGAGCAAGAGAATGAGAACAGGAAAGAGGGAGTAAGATAATATATATGGAGATAGAGAGAGAGCAGAGAGAGAGAGAGAGAGAGAGAGAGAGAGAGAGAGAGAGGCAGACAGAGAGAGAGAGAAAGAGATAGAGAGAGAGAGAGAGAGAGAGAGAGAGAGAGAGAGAGAGAGAGAGAGAGAGAGAGAGAGAGAGAGAGAGAGAGAGAGAGAGAGAAGAGAGAAAGAGAGAGAGAGGGAGAGAGAGAGAGAGAGAGAGAGAGAGAGAGAGAGAGAGAGAGAGACAGAGACAGAGACAGAGAGAGAGAGAGAGAGAAGAGAAGAGAGATAGAGAGATAGAGAGAGAGAGAGAGAGAGACAGAGACAGAGAGAGAGAGAGAGAGAGAGAGAGAGAGAGAGAGACAGAGACAGAGAGAGACAGAGAGACAGAGAGACAGAGAGACAGAGAGAGAGAGAGAGAGAGAGAGAGAGAGAGAGAGAGAGAGAGAGAAAGAGACAGAGGCAGAGACAAGAGACAGACAGAGAAAGAGAAAGAAAGAGAAAAAGAGAGAGAGAGAGAGAGAGAGAGAGAGAGAGACTACTTGTTTTGAGAACGTGAGAAATTTTCCAAAAATCCACATTTGAAATGACTGGTTCACTGAACTAATTCATTTATTCATCACAAAATACTTTTTTTTCTTTAATTCTTTTTTCTTTAACTTATTATAACGGCGATGTTTGACTTCTATGTGGGCGATATGTTGCTCTATGTGGCCTGTGTACCGATTACATTTCAATATGTTTGTTTGTTTTTTCCAGAAAGTGAAGCGATAAAAATCTTATTTACTTTTAAATACTTAATGATGATGATGATAATGGTGATGCTGGTGATGATGAGGATGGTGGTGGTGATGATGATGATGATAGTGGTGGTGAAGATGGTGGTGGTGATGATGATGATGATAGTCGTGGTGATGATGAGGATGGTGGTGGTGATGATGATGATGATGATGAGACATAATGATAGTTATGATAATGATGATGATAATGATAAAAACAATAATAGTATTGATAATGATAATAATAATAATGATAATGCTAATAATGATAATGACAATGATAATAATAATAATAATGATTGCAATAATAATAATAATAATAATAATAATAATAATAATATGATGATGATGATGATGATGATGATGGTAACAATAATAATGATGGTAATGATTATGATAATAATGATGATATTAATGATGATATCACTACTTATAAGAATGATAAGAATAATAACAATAGTAACAATAATGATCCTGATACTAAGCGTATGATTATAATAATAACGATAACGATAATAATGATGACAACAGTGAGAATAATAGAAAAACAATGATAATAATGATAACGCTTGTCATTACCACTAAATGTATTATCATTGTTATTTTCACCGTAAATCGTTGGTGAAACAGTGCGGTCCGGTATTTCCTTTCTCTGTTTGTAATGTATGTCTGAAAATTTACATAAGCGAGCCTAGAGGGACGACCATAAAGGCGATAATAGCGTGCGTTAGGGAATGGACTGTTTATTTCTCTTGCCTACGAGAAGGAGGCCAAAAGTTTAGTGGGGAGGACACTAAATTCCTCCAGGAGATTATTTAATTCGCGTGGAGAAGATGAAGAAAAAGATAGAATCTCTCTTTGTCAAGTTCTCTCTGTTTGTCTGTCTGTCTGTCTGTCTGTCTGTCTCTCTTTCTCTCTGTCTGTCTGTCTGTCTGTCTGTCTGTCTCTCTCTCTCTCTCATACGCACTCTCTCTCTCTCTCTCTTTCTATCAAACGCACTCTCTCTCTCTATCACACGCACTTTCTCTCTCTCTCTCTCTCTCTCTCTCTCTCTCTCTCTCTCTCTCTCTCTCTCTCTCTCTCTCTCTCTCTCTCTCTCTCTCTCTCTCTCTCTCTCTCTCTTCCTTCGTTCTTAGTACTTCCTAGGATTCTTTGTCTTTGACATCGGCCCTTTGTCCAGGTTCAGATCTTGTTCCTGAGGCCTTTCTGTCTGCTCTATAATCTTGTTCAGGTATAATTTGTCTCTCCCTGTACCTCTGGCGAAGATGTATTCGAAACCGGTCAAATACATCTCTTGTATTGTGAAGATATTCGTTCTCATTCATACCTTTACATTTGTCTATCCAGTGCCGGTGTTCGCAATGTTTATATGTCTATTTACATATGGTTATGGGTATGTATGTTTGTGTGTGTCTACTCTATATACCATATACACTATTTAATGTATGTACACACATGCGTAAACACATATGTAAACTAGATATTAGCAATAGCGCTTAAAAGGTACACATGGTACACAGAAGGACATAAATAGACCAAAAAATGAATAAAAAATCACTCAATTAGGAACGCCAAAAAAAAAGCATTCGAAATCATTAGCGCCACTACTTTCTCCCCATTAAAAATGATCTATTATTTTTTACAGGTTATACACCGGCTGAACATACATTGCAACATCACAAGTACCGCTATCAATTGCCACGGGGGCTTCATTAATGCAGCCTAATTAATGACGGGGATTATTAGCTACATCATTTAATTAAGAGGTGCCGCCATATGACACCCTCGATAATGCTGTCATCGAGAGAGCCATTAACGGGTCAGTCAATAACGGCGTCGGAGGCTCACGAAGCTCATTAACGACTCACTCCGTTGGTCGGCGGCGGCGGCGGTGACGTCATCTCTCGGGAGTGGGGTGGGACGGGGGGGAGTGGGCGGGGGCGGGGGGAGGGAGGGGAGGGGAGGGGGAGATGACACGAGGGGAGGGGGTTGGACTTGGGAAAATTGTGGTGGTCTATCCAGTGCACATTAACACACCCACACATGCTTTACACACGCACGCACACGCACACACACACGCACACACACACACACACACACACACACGCACGCACACGCACACACACACACACACACACACACACACATATATATATATATATATATATATATATATATATATATATAGATATATATACACACACACATATACATACCCACAGTCCCGTCTCCAACTCCCCCTCCTCCCTCCTCTTTTCAGCCTCTTTCCTCTCCCTTTTTCCCAAACCAAGATAAAAGAAATACGCAGCGAAGTCCAGTCCCGGCGGTAAGCACGAGGAAGGGATCCGTTTAGTTGCAAAACTTCTGGGTACACGATTTACCTTTTTTTTTTTTTTTTTTTGTTTTGTTTTTTTTTTTTTTTGAAGCGATATTTTCCATATATGGGTAAAAATACAGAGAGAGGGGGAAGGAGGAGGAGGAGGAGAGAGGGGGGAAAGGGGGGAGGGGCAGGGGGGGGAGGGGGGAAGGGGAGGGGGAAGGGGAGGAGGAGGGGAGGGGAGAGAGGGAAGGGAGAGGAGGGGAGGGATGGGGGGAGGGAGGGGGGGGGGAGAGAGAGGGAGAGAGAGGAGAGAGAGAGAGAGAGAGAGAGAGAGAGAGAGAGAGAGAGAGAGAGAGAGAGAGAGAGAGAGAGAGAGAGAGAGAGAGAGAGGGGGGGGGCAGCATAGGGAGAGACAAAGAGAGAGTGAGAGGTAGGTAGAGAGAGAGAGAAACAGAGACAGACAGAGGTGGACAGACAGACAAGCAAAGAAAGAGACAAAGAAAAAGAAGAAAAGTAAAGAAAGAAAAGAAAAACGAGAGAGTGAGCAAGAAAAGAAAAGAAAAGAAAAAAAAACGAGAGAGAAGAAAAGAAAAAAAAATCCCCACGGTATTGAGTCAAAACAGGTGCTGAAGCTTAACCCAAGTTGAAAAACCATTCCAACTCACTCGCCGAAAATGTTCATGCAAATTTTAAAATCTTTATTCCCTAAAGCTCTCCTTTTTTTCCTATACGTCCCCTGCCTTTTCCCTCCCCTTTCCTTCCCTCCTCTCTCTTCTCTTTCTCTCTCTCTTCTTCCCTCCCTCTTCCCCTTCCCTTCTCCTCCTCTCTCTTCTCCTTCACTCCCTCTTCCCTTTTCCTTCTCCTCCCTCTCTTTCCCTCTTTCTTTCCTCCTCCCCCTCTCTTTCCCTCCTCCCCTTACTTCCCCCTTTTCCTCCCCTTTCCTCTTTTCCCTCCCCTCTTCCCTCCCTTACCTTCCTTTCCCTCCTCCTTCCCTCTCTTTCTCCTTCCTCCTTCTTCCCCTTTTCCTTCTCCTCCCTTTCTTCTCCTCTCCTCTCTTCCCCTTCTCCTCCCTCCTCACCTGCTTCCCCTCCCTCCCTCTCCTCTCCCTCCCTCTTCCCCCTCCCTTACCTGCTCTCCTTTCCCTCCCCCCTTCTTTTCTCCTCCCTTTTCCCCCTTCCCCCACCTGTTTCTCTCCTCTTCCCTCCCTTACCCCCTTTCCTTCCCCC
>NC_091567.1:36450113-36452613 GCF_042767895.1 Penaeus vannamei
CCTTCCAAGCGGAACATAACAACAGCTCTTATAATGAACTTAATCCTACGAGTGTGTGTAAAAAGGTCAGAAAAGAGTGAAGATAAAGGTAATGGAAAAGACGGGAAAAGGGAGAATAAAGGGGAGGAAATATGAGACAGTAAAAAAAAGGGTTGGGAGAATAAAAGGGAGGAAATATGAGACAGAAAAAAGGATTGGGGTTAGGGGGGTAGGAGGGGGATGTGTATGAGGATATGGTAAGGGAAAAAAAGAATGTAGGGTTAAGGATAATGAGAATATCGAATGGGAATGAAAAGGGGAAAAAAGGGAAAAGGCTTATCGAATGAGAATGAAAACGAAAAAAAGGAAAAGATTCAATGAGAATGATAAAATATAAAAAAGTGAGGATATTAAAAGAAATGTGACGAAAACAGTGCAAAATAGACACTTATAGTATGCGAAGATGAACAATAGCTTGCTGAACAGAAATGTGATATGAACAAGGTGTTTTCAGTAAATAAAGTCGTGATAAGGATGTAGTGTCTTCCTCGATGATCTGGTTTTCTAATTCTATGGGTAAAGTAGAAATACAAACAAAGAAATACACATACACACACACACGCACACACACACACACACAGACACTCACTCACTGACACACACAAACACACAGACACTCACTCACTCACTCACATACACACACACCCACACATAAACACACACATCCCACTCCACACACACACACAACCCCTCCACACACACAACCCCCCACACCCCACACCCACCCCACACACACAAATACCCCCCCACCCTCCACCACCTCCACCCAACCCACCCCCCACACAAACCCACCCTCCACCATTAATCCCCCACCCTCTTTAACCCTCGTCTCCCACCCCACCCACCCCCTCCCACCCCACCCACCCACCTCCCACCCCACCCACCCACCTCCTCAGATAAGAACAAGAGGAATGAAATAACAGCCCGAGATACCGGGGTTAAAGGAGTGAGACACAGATAAAGAGAACCGAGGCTGAGAAATGGAAACAGATTCCGTGCTCACTCGCCATTCGTCTCGTCGGAGAGATAAGATAAGGAGAGATATATGGAGGGTAATTAGGTAACAGTTAACAAGGTAGGGTGATTAGATAAGAGTTAACAAGGCAATTAGATAACAGTTAACAAGGTAGGGTAATCAGATAACAGTTAACAAGGTAGTTAGATAACAGTTAACAAGGTAATTATATAACAGTTATCAAGGTAGGGTGATTAGGTAACAATTAACAAGCTAGGGTAACAGATAACAGTTAGCAAGGTAGTTAGATAACAGTTAACAAGGTAGTTAGATAACAGTTAACAAGGTAGGGTAATTGGATAGCAGTTAACAAGGTAGTTAGGTAACAGTTAACAAGGTAGGGTGATTAGATAACAGTTAACAAGGTTGGTTAATTAGATAAGTTAACAAGGTAGGGTGACAGATAACAAGAACGTATAGCGGATAACAGGATAACAAGATGAGAGGGGTTGGATAATGAGAGACAGTTAACAAGGTAGGATAACAGATAACAAGAGATAACAAGATAACAAGATGAGAGGGGTTGGATAATGAGAGACAGTTAACAAGGTAGGATAACAGATAACAAGAGATAACAAGATAACAAGATGAGAGGGGTTGGATAATGAGAGACAGTTAACAAGGTAGGATAACAGATAACAAGAGATAACAAGATAACAAGATGAGAGGGAAGGATAATGAGAGACAGCAATGCTGCAGGATAACCCAGATAATACAGACAACAAGATAACAATATGAGAGAGGTTGGATAATGAGAGACGAGATAACAAAATCATGTGATAGGATAGCATAGAGATATTACGGAAGAATGAGATAACAGATAACAAGAAAGTGTAGCAGATTTCAAGATAAAAAGATAAGAGGGGTTCGATGATAAGAGACAGGATAACAAAATCATAAGATAACAAAAGGATAATATTACAGAAGGAAGGGATAACATAACAGATGATATAAGGAATCGAAAATTAATGCAACATAACAAGATAAAGGATAGGATGATATATAGATAAGATAAAAAGAGAGATAGAATAACAAGAAATGGAAATGGATCGATCATAAAGATATATAATAAAGATATTAAAATAAGAGATTGGGATAAGAAATTGTATGCAAATAATAAGAGAAGAAAAACAAAGAATAGATAGAAAAACAAAATAAGATAAGAAGACACATTAAAGGATAGGAAGACAGGATAAGGAGAGGTGGAGAGAAGGATTTGGGTAGTTAAATAAGCAAGAAGGAGGAAGAAGGGTGAAGATGGGGTTTGGGAGAAGGGAGAACCGAAAGAGAGTGGAGGGTGAGGGAAGGAAAGTTTAAGCAGACCTCCAAGCTGAAGCTTCCCCTTGCCCTGTTGTTGGGTTGAATCTCTCTCTCTCTCTCTCTCGCTCGCTCTGTCTTTGTCTGTCTGTCTCTTTTCCTTCCTTCCATTCCTCTCTCTTTTGTCTC